>NW_017672892.1:115205-115940 GCF_001879085.1 Nicotiana attenuata
TGGACGACGAGAAATATCTTGGACTAAATAATGGATATACCTTAGCCGATGCTTACTGTGTCGGATGTGGAATGCTACCCGACTACTAATTTCAGTGCCAACTCTTTTTCATTATTGAATATATATGGATAAAAAAATTTTATATATATATATATATATATATATATATATATATATATATATATATATATATTCTTAATGGGTTAACGGATTATCTGTTAAGAAAATTGAATAATCTGCCCCCAAACCGATAAGCCGTTAACAAAAAAAATTCATTATGTTCCCCATCCGTTAAACCATTAACTCGATACCAATAAGCCATTAAGCTTCGATTTCGGTTCTGTTTTCGGTTTCGGTTCTGTTTTGAACACCCCTACCTACTCCTCTAATGCTTTTACATCTTTATAGTTAAGTGTTGGTACTAAACTTCCAAAATGGTACTAGTATATATAGCTAATTAGAATGGCCTAAATGGCACCTATACTTGTATCACTTTGTCATGCCGGTCCTTCTACTTTACTTTTTTTCATCCAGACACTTTAACTTGTTTAAAATTAATATTTTAAACCCCTCTGACCGTTGACCAAGCACATGTGGCAAAATAATGGTTGAGCTGGATAAAGTGGTGTAATTCACGCGGATAAGGAGCGTGAATATGAATATGTTGAACCAGAAATAATTAAAATAAAAGAAAAAAAATCATTAAAATTAAAATAAGAATAAAAATTAATTTTT
>NW_017672892.1:115960-162009 GCF_001879085.1 Nicotiana attenuata
TTTTTACTTTTACTTTAAGAAAATAATATATAATAATATTTTTAGTAGATAAAATATAAAAAATGACGTGGAATATGATGTGCCATCCACGTCAAGCAAGTGAGATACACACACGGTCAGAGGGGTTTAAAATATTAATTTTGAACAAGTTAAAGTGTCTGGATGACAAAAAATGAAGTAGGAGAACCGGCATAACAAAGTGGCACAAGTATAAATGTCATTTAGGTCATTCTGCCTTTTAACCTTTAATAACTTCTTGTTTGATTCCCACGGGGACAATCCAATAACCAAAAGACAATAAGTGGAACCACTTGTACGAGTTTAAATTGAGATTTGAACCTTTTGTTTACTTAGCAGTTCTTCCTCTGTATGCTATAAACATAAATAGACCGATAAGTTAGGAGCTACTTTTATTAGAACTGCTTTGGATGTTAATAGCTTTGGATGTTAATAGCTTGGATAACTATGCTACTATTAACACCTCTTTCATAATGATAAAATATTACTTATATACTAAGTAGGCGTTTGGACATGAATTCCAAATTTTTTTTAAATTGGGAATTTCACTAAAATTTAAATTGAAGATGAAGTTGTATTTGGTTATAATTTTTGCAATATATTTGTATGTCTTTTTTTTCAAAATCATGAAACATGATTTATACCCCACAACTTGTAAAAATATCAAAACCACCTTCATGAAATAAACAATCAAAATGCTATTGTTTAACTGTTATCATATTCTGCTTTACTGCAATACACAAAAGATGCAAAATCAACTAGGACTGATGTTCCACCATCAGTTGCCAAAGATGAAAAACCGATGGGGTCATTTTATAAATTTTAAAAATATAAGGTAAATTGGTAAAACAAAAAACTAGCAAATTCCCATTTTCTTGAAAAAGTGGTGAGAACCAGTTTTTCAAATTTGAAAATGGATTTTCAAGTGAAAAAGGAAAAGTTGGTAAGAATGGGATAACCAAACATTATTTTCAAAAAAAAATTGAAAAAAAAGGAAAAAATTTATATATCCAAACGGGCTCTAATAATTTCTTTATGAAAAAAAAAAACGCACAAGAATAACCTTCCTTGTTGGGCAGTTGGCAGAGATAATTTAATTAGCTTTATTTAGGAACAAGAATGATGAGTAGTGAAATGAGGCCGAATAAGGAAAAGATGAGGCTGACATAGGCAAATGTATGTCCTCAAGGAAACATACCAAATCTCCCACAATTCTCGAATTCCGCTTTCCGGAGACCATGACCCCCTCTCATCTGTATAGTTAGCTTTACTTTTATTTTTATTTTATTTTTTGCTTAGAACATTATTTACGTTACCCTGGCTAGACAGAGCCAATGAATATTGACGTGCGATGACACATTCAAAAATTTCTTTATACATAGCCGGCTCATTCGTGATAACTTCTTCAAATGAATAAAGAGACCGTTCATTAAAATCTTAACATACCAAATTATATTCATGGTATTTTTAAACGATGACACGTTAAACTACTCACGTCATTATTGTCCGGACTTCGGCTAAGATACTTATAATTTGTGGGGTGGGTGCAAAAATTCTAAGCGTCTTACGTTGGCAGTATGGTGGGATGGATGGAATTTGAGAGAAATCCATTCCCAAATTCCATTCACGGCCAAAGATATGGCCGAATGTAGCCAAAATATGGTACGTATGTGGACAAAAATTTCGGGATGAAAATGGGAATGGAGTGGTTTTAGAAAATAGGGGGAATATTCTCTACAAGGACTTTGCAGAGACATGGACAAGTGTTTGGAATAATTCGTAAGCATGAATAATAGACACTCGAGAAATTTGAGAATTTTCGCATAGCTTTTGATTCTTTTTTTGCTTTTTAACGTTATTATTAGAGTTGTTTGAATTATGGGAAAGAAGCCAAAGGGAGGAGTAGACGTCTAGCTGGGTGGAAAGTGTGAACACAAAACCAGATTTTGAATGAAAGAACGCAGAGATTGAGAAAAGCCAACTTAGCCATGATTTCAGGCGAGAGAATATATATATATATATGCTAGCTAACGTTAACTTGAAAATCTTTAAAGACCCTCTGCACGTACTTCTTCCACAAGTTCCAAAGTAATTTTGGATGACCAAGTTGCAAAAGAATACATCTATTTGTAATTTGTTTAAACTCAACTCAAGCTCCGTCCATGTATGAATGTGGGATACTTTCTCAATCAGGCTGCCTCTTTTTCCAGCTCGAGCCTCTCTTTAATTCCTTTTCATATTTGCGATTATGATTCCTTTGCATGTCACCCCAATAATAAAGGAGTTGAACTTTTAAGTACTGCTAGTGAAAGAAAAAAGTTTCTCACCGTGAAGCCATAAAAAAACAAATTACAGGTAATTTTTTTTGTTTACCCTAAAATTTGAGTAACAATTAAACTTGTATTGTGGTTTTAAAGATATGTGATTTAATTCAATGCCTATTAATAAACAAGAAACTTAATAGTAAATTAAAGAATAAGATAGATCAAACCAATGTGTAAGCTAAATCTCGACCTCGAACTATGATAATCTCTGAGGTATGATAATGGGAATAACAAATGATAAAACAACTCTAATGAACAGTAAGTGAAATAGCAAGAGAAATAACAAGCGTATATTTTCTTATCAATGAGCAGTGATCAATAAATGGATGGGATTTCCCCTTTATATAATAGGGGAGTCCTAAATAAGGTATACTTCCAATTATAGTAGGAAATCATATTTGACAACTGTTTAAACGCTAAAGATCAATCCATTCCGAAATTTACGCCGTGATCTCCGGCTCATTGCAGGTATCTCGCACTTTCCGTTACTGACTCATACCAGCATCACCTCGAAGCATGCCTTCTTCTGACCTCGGTAAGTGTTATCGACCATGACCTTGGAAAGGAACTTCGACCCTGAGCTCGACGTCCTAGTTTTCCAACGTGGTATCACTTTTTCCATCGAAGACGGAAATCGGGTCCACCGTATACAGATAGTCCCCTCGTTTCTTAGAATAAAATGATAAGAAACAACTTGAGCCGCGATTTTCCGGAGACCCCAATAATGATGTCATCCCCGTGACGTAAGCGTTCGAGGTGATCGAAATGTCCCGTCGGTTCGGTTCCCCAAAATATTAAAGGCTTGCTAGTGATGGTCGGCCACTAGCGCCACCTAACCGTTGCTGTCAACCTATAAATACATGTTTGCCATTTGAAGCAAAACTTTACTTTCATCTTCACCAATTTCTCTAAGTCTCTTCCTCTCTCTATCTTTCTCTTCCACCGCCCGTTGATTCTATCTTTTAGAACCAAAAAATACAAAACTCTACCTCTTTCCACTTCATCTCATCTGAATCAATGGCGAAAACCTCCAAAATCGTCCCTCAAAAAGAGAAAGCCACTTTTTCTTCTTCCCGGCCAGTTGATGACAAAACGCCGGTGGAGCCGCTCCTTCACGAGATTGTTCCCGGCCCTTGTGTCCTAAAACACGACGTCAAAGTCGAGAACCCTCCATTGGTCCCTGGCTGATGTGAACACGTATCGAGGTATATTTGCTCGATAACGACAAAACAGCTCGAAGACGTGAAGGAAGACTGCAACTGGGGGCCCGAGGTCGTGGTACAGATCCCCGCCCCCGAAGAATGTATCACCACTCATGTGGAGGGGTTTCTAAGTGTTTGCACTTACCCCTTCACATTGTGTCCTCTTGACCCAGTTATCATCGACTTTTGCAAGATGTACCAGGTTACCCTCGGCCAGGTGCATCCCTCGTTATGGCGCATAGTGATTATGCTCCGCTTCTTCTCTAGTTAGGCCGAGGGGTTGGAATTCACTCTCAGCCACCTTATACGGTTGTATCGACCAAAACTTTATCGAGGATTGATCAAGCTTCAACGCTGATCATCGAAGTCCTTTTTTGCAAGTATCAATGAGGACAAGGACCGAGGTTGGATGAACCGGTTCGTGCGGGTGAGGACCTGCAACCTCATCCCCAAGGAGAAGCTACCGTTCCCCGAGAAGTGGAACCCCGATCGTAAGTATCAGCCATTAATCTTCGTACTTTATTATTTGCCTTGTGTAACACTCTTATTTGTTATGCAGCGGTTTCCTGGATGCCTCACACGGTCCCCGACCTTGAAGACTGGGTTCGGAAGCTAGCTGCAACTTCTTCCCATGCCGAGCGCTGCTGGCGTGACTTGGCAAAGGGCAGATGGGAGGCTAAAAATCATGGTAAGTTTATCTCGTATGCTTAAGACGTCCCTTTCTGAAATATTTCCTTTCTAACATACTTGACCCCATTTTACGTAGGCCTCGGGGATATTGCTAAATGGAGGCGGGCCCCGCCCGGCGAAGAGGTGGTTCCAAAACCGGCTAAGGACAAGAAGAGGAGAAGGGCCTCGCCTTTTGATACCTCGGAGCCTAAGAAGAGTAGGACTCGTAAGTCGAGGGGCGACTCTGCTGCTCTTTCTGTCGACGTAGCCCAAAAGCTACGAGATGAAGAGGAGGAGGAGGAGGACGCCGGTAGTGAGCTGGTGCCTCGAAAGAGGGGGAGTGTTGAGGCTCCAAAAATAGTTAGGCCGGTGATGGTCGAGGATGATAGGTTTTCAATATCTTTGTTTTATGTTTTGATGATCTAACAAACTTACTGTCAAGGACCAGATAGGGATCCTGACACACTTGGACTACATTGCCAGTAAACGGATTCCAGCTAAATGTGAACTGCTATAGCTTCAGGAGATAGGAAACCAAATAAGGACCCGATACCCTTGTGGTTCCCTCATAGCAGTACAAAGTCAATTGGACACAGCTGGAAGCGACGTGACCGCCTTGCACTATTTTTGCCTGCATTGCATTGCTTCCAGTGCCCACTTATTCCTTGACCAACTAAAGTGCTTACATCATGTCAAGTGATGTCATCAAGGTGTATCAACAATGAGTTTATATCAAAACATCACTTGAACATTTCTGATCCTTATTCAAGCCTTTGCAAAACAGAGATATTAATTCTCATGAGCTTGAAGAACAAAGTTAAACGCTGCTACGGACCAGTTTCTAATGTTGGTATGTTGTTGTCCTTAGTTGAGTCGTAACTTTGTTATTGTTCTTATTGTATCTCCTAAACTGCTTAGCCAGAAGCGTTGATTAGGAATCCTCTTGTAAAATTCGTAAACTTTTAGAGTTTATGTTGTAACTAGGTTTAGTCATAAGTTAAAGTCTTTGTTACTAGAGTGTGGCAAAGTGGCTTGTGGTGAGAGTATCACAAGTTAGTCAAAACCTTTGTAACTAGAGAGTGACAAAGTGGCTTGTGGTGAGAGTACCACTAGTTAGTTATGTTGAATTCTTTGTAATGGAGTCATTATAAAGTGGCTTGTAATAGGTGTTTACAAGTTAGTAAAGTTGAAAGGCTACAGGTGTAGGTCGTGGTTTTCGTCCCCTTGAGTTGGGATTTTTCCACGTAAAAATCCTGTGTCTCATTTACTTACTGTTTTGTTAGCATTCTCAGCATAACCTTATAGAGGACCAGGTATTATATTGTTTAGTGGACTCATACAAACTAACAATTGGTATCAGAGCAGGTTCCTCCTATCAGGCTAACACCTAGGAAGGATCCTTATGGCTGCTCCACCAAATTTTGAAGAAGTTCAATCTACATATCGACCACCTAGGTTCAATGGACAATACTATGGGTGGTGGAAAACGAGAATGCATGATTTTATCATGGCTAAGGATTCTGGGTTATGGGATGTCATATGTGACGGTCCTTATGTTCCAACAAAGGTATTGGAAGAACTTCCATTTTCAATGATAAAAACCAGTAAAGAATACACCGACGTAGACAGGAAAGGTGTGGAGAAGAATTTTCGTGTGAAGAAGATTCTGGTATGTGGAATAGGACCTGAAGAATATAACAGAATCTCTACCTGCGACACTGCTAAGGAGATATGGGAAGCTTTGCAAACAGCTCATGAGGGAACCACCCAAGTAAAACAGTCTAAGATCGATGTGCTTACTACCGAGTATGAACTCTTTAGGATGAAGGACGATGAATCTATTCAAGATATTCACACAAGATTCACTTCCATCATAAATGAGTTACACTCACTTGGTGAAACCATTCCTAGAAACTAGTCAAAAGAATCCTCAGTATTCTACCTAGCCCTTGGGAAAGCAAGGTGAATGCTATTGCTGAATCAAAGGACTTGCAGGAGCTGACTATAGAAGAGCTAGTTGGAAATCTGAAGACCTATGAGATGAAGAGGAATATAGACATTGAAAGAAGAGAACCAAAGAAAGAAAAGAACCTGGTACTCAAAGCTGATAGCAATGACTCAAGTGAGGAAGACAGTGACATGGCTTACCTAACCAAAAGATTTCAGAAGATGGTTAGAAGAAATGGAGAAATGCTAAAAATGGGTAGCTCTAGAAAACCAAAAAACTATGACCTCTGTCATAAGTGTGGAAAGCCTGGACACTTCATCAAAGACTGTCCTCTCTTGAAGCAAGAGTTCTCCAAGAATAAACTTGAAAAAGCAGCTAAGAGGAACCTGGTGCCTTTCAAGGACTTCAAAAGAGAGAGATCTGCTGACAATGTGATGAAACAGGCTCTTGCAGCATGGGGAGATTCGTCTGGTGAGTATGAAGATGAAACTGATGCTGGTGATATCTCCATGATGGCAATTGAAGGCGAGGAAAATGTAGATGACTCAACCTTTGCGTTGATGGCCCAACCAGATGATGATGAAGATGATGACAACAAGGAGGTAAATTTCAGGGATGTTCAGAGAAATCTAAAATCCTACTCTCCTAAGAAACTCATTTCCTTAGCTAGTGTATTGATTGATGCCTATCATAGTCTTGTGGAGGATAGGGATTCCGTGACCTTAGAACTAGGAGAAGTTGAACAAACTAGAGATGACTTAGTGGCTGTAGTTATTGACCATAAGGAAACCATTGAAAACTTCAAAGAAGAAAGAAATGATCTCTTGGCTGTAATTGCAGACCTAAGGGAAACAATAGAGAGACCAGGGATTAAGTCAAAACCTGAAAATTCTAGAAAAGGAAAAGAGATAGTCAATGAGGAACACATTAGGCTTGAGGAAGAGTTGAAATCTGCGGGAACTAGGATATGTGTTGAAATTGAGAAAAATAAGCACCTCCAAACTGATCTGGAAAGATTAAAAAATGATCTTGAAAAATTCCTAACGTGGACCTGGTCCTCAGAAGCTATCACTGCCATGTACACTAATAATGGTGGAAACAGGCAGGGAATAGGGCTCCAAAGGGAGAAAACTCCTTACAACACTCATAGCAAGTACGTCACTGTCTCTGATAACTGGCTTTGTACCCACTGTGGGAACAATGGGAACTTCAAAGAAAATTGCCAGGCCAGGATTCAATCTGTTCAGAAAAACAAAGTGTTTGCTGAAAAAGTGGATACTAAAGAGGGACCAGGTCCCAATCACAAAAAACACACATTACCTGCATGGACTAAGAGAGCTCTTATTTATCCTCTTGCCTACTACAAGGGACCCAAACTTGCTTGGGCTTCTAAAACTAACTCTTGATCTTCTTGTGCAGGGAACAGCGAAAGGAAGTGGTCAACAATGGTTCATGGATAGTGGGTGTTCAAAGCACATGACTGGGAACACCATGGACTTTCTTTCACTAAAAGCCCTGGAAGGAGGGAGTGTATCCTTTGGCAATGGGAAAAAGCGGTACATTCTTGGAGTTGGAAAATTCGGGAAGTCACTCACTCATTCTATCAAAAATGTGTACTATGTCAGTGGCCTGAAGTACAGTCTCTTGAGTGTCTCTCAGATCTGTGATAAAGGAAACAAGGTGGAATTCTTGTCCAAGATATGTACAGTTACTGATCTGGTAACTGGTGAAGTGGTACTTGTGGCCAAGAGATACAAGAACATCTATGTTGTTGATCTCGAGTCCTTACAAAGTGGTGATCTGAGTTTTCTGAAAGCTATTAATGACGATGCTGAACTGTGACACAGAAGAGTGGGGCACGCAAGCTTTTCTCTTCTGAACAAACTAATTCAGAAGGACCTGGTCCATGGTATGCCCATGTCAAAGTTCATGGTGCAAAAAATTTATGATGCCTGTGCTAGAGGAAAACATGTGAAGTCCTCTTTTAAGTCTAAAAGGGATGTGAGCACCTCAAAGCCACTAGAGCTTTTGCATATGGACCTATGTGGTCCCATGAGAGTACAAAGCAGAGGAGTAAAGAGATACATTTTTGTGATAGTAGATGACTACTCCAGATTCACATGGACTCTGTTTCTTAGAACTAAAGATGAAACCTTTGAGGTGTTTGTGGCCTTTGTGAAGAAAATCCAGGTGAAGATGGAATCTAGAGTAGCATACATTAGGTCAGATCATGGAACAGAATTTAACAATGCCAAATTTGATGAGTTCTGCAATGAAAATGGCATTACCCACAACTTCTCAGCGCCTAGGAAACCCCCAGCAAAATGGAGTTGTGGAAAGGAAGAACAGAACTCTGGAAGAGATAGCAAGAACAATGCTAATCGATAGTGGAATTGCAAGAACTTCTGGGCTGACGCAGTCAACATTGCCTGCTACTTGGTGAACAGGTGCATGATTAGATCCCTCCTAAAGAAAACCCCATATGAGTTGCTGAATGGAAGGAAACCCAAGTTGACTCACCTAAGAACATTTGGGTGCAAATGCTATGTTCTCAATAATGGAAAGGATCAGCTTGGTAAATTCGATGCCAAGAGTGATGAAGGAGTATTTCTGGGCTACTCTTCTCAAAGCAAAGCGTACAAGATATTTAATAAGTGGACTCGATGTGTTGAGGAAAGTGTTCATGTTATTTTTTATGAGTTTTATCCATCCTGTGAGAAGAGTGCTGAAGAAGATCAAGATGGAGAACCCTTACTAGTCCCTGGTGAAGCCATTCACATGACAAATGGAAAGGCAGATATGATGAGCCAAGTAAAAGAGCTGAGTGAAGACAATATTGCCTCATCTTCAATGGAACCAGGTACTTCAATCACAACCACTGAAGCTGAAGAAAGAGTGGTTGATGCAGTTCAGGGTACTCCACTAGCACCTGAGAGAAGAATACAGGAAAACCAGTCAAATGTACCCACACTCCCTCTAAATGAACCTCAGACATCTAACTGGAGACACAAAAGCTCTCATCCTCTTGACAACATAATTACCCCTCTAGATTCTGGAGTACAAACCAGGTCAAAAGCCAAAAATTCACTTGCCTTCTCAGCCTTTCTCTCCCAAATAGAACCCAAGAATATCAAGGAAGCCTTGAAAGATGCAGATTGGATTACATGCAAGACGAGTTACATCAGTTTGAAAGGAACAATGTCTGGCACCTGGTACCCAGACCCTCAGATCGAACCATTATAGGAACCAGGTGGGTATTCAGGAACAAGCTTGATGAACAGGGAAATACCACAAGGAACAAGGCCAGGCTAGTGGTTCAAGGCTACAATCAGGAGGAAGGGACTGACTATGATGAAACGTTTGCTCCGCTCGCTTGCATGGAAGCCATTAGAATTCTAATCGTTTTTGCATCTCGTATGGAATTCACCTTGTTCCAAATGGATGTCAAAAGTGCATTTCCGAATGGACTACTTAAGGAAGAAGTCTATGTGAAGCAACCTCCAAAGTTTGAATGTCATGAACACCCTGAATATGTGTTTAAACTGGACAAAGCATTGTATGGGCTGAAGTAGGCTCCTCGAGCTTAGTATGAAAGGATGTCAAAGTTCCTCTTGGAAAATGACTTTAAAAGAGGAAAAATTGACAACACCCTGTTCCTAAAGAAACGGGGAAGGAACCTGCTCATTGTTCAGGTCTATGTTGATGATATCATTTTTGGGGCAACAGCTGATTCTCTGTGTGAAGAATTTGCAAGACTCATGGGAAGTGAGTTTGAAATGAGTATGATGGGAGAACTGAACTTCTTCCTGGGTCTTCAAGTAAAACAGTCCCCAAAGGGTACATTCATCTGTCAGCAAAAATACATTAGGGAGCTCTTGAAGAGGTTTGACATAGAAGCATCAAAGGTGATAGACACTCCCATTGCTACGGCTACTCGACTGGACATGGATGAAACTGGGCCTCCTGTGAATCAAACCATGTATAGAGGAATCATTGGGTCTCTTCTCAATCTTACTGCCAGTAGACCTGATATTGCCTTCAGTGTGGGGCTATGTGCAAGGTTTCAATCAAATCCCAAGGAATCTCATTTGAAGGCAGCCAAAAGAATTCTGAGATATCTTAAAGGAACACAGGACCTGGTCCTTTATTATCCCTCAGGTGACAGTTTTAATCTCATTGGATATGCTGATGCAGACTATGCAGGTTATCTCGTAGACAGGAAAAGCACTTCTGGAATGGCTCACTTCCTAGGTTCATGTCTCATCTCTTGGGGCACAAGGAAGCAAAACTCAGTGGCTCTTTCAACAGCTGAAGCAGAATATGTAGCTGCAGCATCCTGCTGTGCACAACTTTTGTGGATTAAGCAGCAACTGGAGGACTTTGGGGTACTCACTGAGAGTATACCCCTTCTATGTGATAACACCAGTGCACTCAACATGGCCAAGAATCCAGTTCAACACAAAAGGACCAAGCATATTGATGTGAGGCATCACTTTCTGAGGGACAATGTGGAGAAAGGGTTGATATGTATGAAGTTCTGTTGCACAGAAGACCAAATTGCACACATCTTCACCAAGGCATTAAGTAGAGAACATTTTGAAAGAAACAGATTGAAGTTGGGGCTTTTAAAGCCCAATTGAGAACCTGACTCCTCATTAGTTGTCTATGAAAATCATATTCAAAAAAATGGCAAAACGTGTTTTCTAGCCATGTCTAACTCACTTCAATACCGTTGTAGGTAAACACACATGACGAGTATAGAAGCTGTAGATGCAATGCATGGATGATAAAAGAGGATTGATACTTTCAAATAACAGGTCAAGAACCTGGTTCTTGTACCAAAGGTTAGTAGTTCTGTACATTCTTTAATACACGTCTTAAAAAGGGTACAAAACACAACTACCATGTCATCCAACTTTTCAAACTCTGCTGTCACGTCTCTTCTCAAATCATTCCATCTCCCTCTGAAATGTTGTGCACTTCTCCACGCCCAACCGCCGTTTCAGAACCGTTCCCTATCTCTCTCCTCATAATTATCCATTCTTCATAAAACCCTCCTCCGTTTTCCACAAACCATAAGTCCTCTATTAGAACTTCCCAAAGCACCTTCACTCCATCTTTCCATGGCTTATACGAACCCCGACCCCCTGCCTCAGTCATCTCTGTTACTGAAAAACCTATGGAGTTCTCCGTCCCTTCTGAGTCTTTTATGGTCGCTCCTACTCTCCTTGCTGAAATCACATCGCTCCCAAATTCTCCGTCTCTTTCCATTTCAGAAACCCCTAAAGATACTGATCTGTCCCCTCTATCTTCCACTATACCTACTAATCAAAGAACAAGTGGAGAACAAAGTAAAAGGCATAAGGTCGCAGAGGGTTCTGCCATTGTTGCTGCAGATTCTGTGGTGGTAGAAGTGCCGATCAAGAAAGAGAATGTTGTAACCATCTTTGTGGTATCTGCTGATAGTGTCCTTCAGGAGATAATCACTCAGAAAAATACGGAACAGTGTATGGGGGATAAAGGAGCCATAGTGCCAGTTGAGGACGCTGCACTAGCAGACACTACCAGGCTCTCACATGAGGAACCTGATCCCTCTCCGGAGGACCCAGGTCTGGATTCTCATTCCCAGGACAGTTCTGCTCCTGCATTTGATGTTGCACCTCTGGACATTCAAGCTCCTGAGATGAGGTTCAGTGATGACGAGGATCTAGATAACCTGGCTCTCGATGCGTTCATAGTTAAGCGGAGGGTTGTTTCCACTCCTAAGTCTTCCACCAAACGACCTACTACCAGGTTGCAGGCTAAGGTAGCCTACGACTCTGCCCTTCAAAAGAGCAGAAAAAGTAGTAAGAAGCAAAGGAGGAAGCTGGTGAAAGATAGTATGCCCGTAAGTGATAAAGTAATCCCAGTGGTAGAGGTGGAAGAGGAAACACCAGATGAACCTGGTTCACTGGTTAGATGGTCTCAGAAAAAGAAGCAGCCTGCTTCAGTAGAGAAGGTTTCAACTTCTAACTCCAAGTTAAAGGATGTTGTGCGTGAGTCTTCGTTGACTGATGAGGATGTGTTAGTCAGATCCAAGGGAAAGGAGAAATCAAGTGGTGGGAAGTCCAACAAACACAAGTCTGAAATTAATCAGGAACCTGGTTCCTTGAAGAGAATGAGAAGTGAAGTCAGCTTTGGTTCAGAACGCCTATGGCACCAAAAGGTTATGCTGGGTCGTACATTTGACCCAACAATCTCTGAAATGGCTGGTATGTGCCAAATTCTTGAAATGGTTGAGTTTCGACAATGGGGGCATCTATCCCAAATAGATGCACCTAAGGGATATGAGGATGAGGTACAAAGCTTCTTTGCTAGCCTTTTTCCCGTTGAGACCAACCACATCTGTGCTTTGGTGAATGGAGTAGATATCGTGTTCGATTTAAAGTTGCTTGGAGAAATTCTTGAAGTTCCAACAGTTGGTGTGTCCAGTGTACGGGATGTGTGTTAGTTTAACTTCAAAAATGTCGTGGTCAAAGACAACGCGAACCAAAAGGGGGACCAGATCCATAAGAAGGCGTTACTTCCTGTCTATCAGTTGCTTTTCGAATTGGTAAACAAAGTTCTATTGCCTCGAGCTGAGAGGAGGTCCGTAACCTCTAAGTCTGACCTGTTCTTAATGGAGCAACTGGATAGCTTTGCTCCTGTAAGCCTGCCTGCTATTATGATTGAACATATGCAAAAGGTAGCCACCTTCAAAGATGGTAATCATGGCCTTCCCTACGGGTTTTTGCTTACGTGAGTGTTTAAGTTCTTTGAAGTGCCACTGGGGCAAGGCAAGGTGGGGACTAAGAAGCAGATTTTCTCACAGACAACATTGGAAGAATGCGAATGCATAGAGAAGAATGGGGGGGTAGGAAGTACATCAACCGTCTCACAGCTCATTAGCGCTCAGAATAGTGCAATTGAAGAGATTCGTCGGTTGAAGGCTAGGAATGCTATCCTGGAAGGTCAGCAAGCCCAAGGGGATCCTACGTCAAATGAAGAAGTAGCTCGTTTGATAAAAGAGAATGTTGATCTCAAGGCGCAAGTACAGAACCTGAAAGCAGAACTGCTCAATGAGCAAAAGTCGGCCAATGCCCGAATAGACTTGGTTCTCCAAACACTTGCTGCAGCCTCCAAGCCCTCTACTCCTAGTGCCCCCTAAGTACCCCTTCAGTGACTAGTGTCTGCAAATGTCTTTAAGTTTTTTTTAATTGGTAGTTGTTTTGTTTTCTTTTTTTTTTGGANCTTAGAAGGTTGTAGACCGAAACATTATCGAGGATTGATCAAGCTTCAACGCTGATCATCGAAGTCCTTTTTTGCAAGTATCGATGAGGACAAGGACCGAGGTTGGATGAACCGGTTCGTGCGGGTGAGGACCTGCGACCTCATCCCCAAGGAGAAGCTACCGTTCCCCGAGAAGTGGAACCCCGATCGTAAGTATCAGCCATTAATCTTTGTACTTTATTCTTTGCCTTGTGTAACACACTTATTTGTTATGCAGCGGTTTCCCGGATACCTCACACGGTCCCCGACCTTGAAGACTGGGTTCGGAAGCTAGCTGCAACTTCTTCCCATGCCGAGCGCTGCTGGCGTGACTTGGCAAAGGGCATATGGGAGGCTAATAATCATGGTAAGTTTATCTTGTATGCTTAAGACGTCTCTTTCTGAAATATTTCCTTTCTAACATACTTGACCCCATTTTATGTAGGCCTCGGGGATATTGCTGAATGGAGGCGGGCCCCGCCTGGCGAAGAGGTGGTTCCCAAACCGGCTAAGGACAAGAAGAGGAGAAGGGCCTCGCCTTTTGATACCTCGGAGCCTAAGAAGAGTAGGGCTCGTAAGTCGAGGGGCGACTCTGCTGCTCTTTCTGTCGACGTAGCCCAAAAGCTTCGAGATGAAGAGGAGGAGGACGCCGGTTGTGAGCTGGTGCCTCGAAAGAGGGGGAGTGTTGAGGCTCCAAAAATAGTTAGGCCGGTGATGGTCGAGGATGATAGGTTTTCAATATCTTTGTTTTATGTTTTGATGATCTAACAAACTTACTGTCAAGGACCAGATAGGGAACCTGACACACTTGGCCTACATTGCAAGTTAACGAATTCCAGCTAAATGTGAACTGCTATAGCTTCAGGAGATAGGAAACCAAACAAGGACCCGATACCCTTGTGGTTCCCTCATAGCAGTACAAAGTCAATTGGACACAACTGGAAGCGACGTGACCGCCTGCACTGTTTCTGCCTGCACTGCACTGCTTCTAGTGCCCACTTATTCCTTGACCAACTAAAGTGCTTACATCATGTCAAGTGATGTCATCAAGGTGTATCAACAATGAGTTTATATCAAAACATCACTTGAACATTTCAGATCCCTATTCAAGCCTTTGAAAAACAGAGAAATTAATTCTCATGAGCTTGAAGAACAAAGTTAAACGCTACTACGGACCAGTTCCTAAAGTTAGTATTTTGTTGTCCTTAGTTGAGTTGTAACTTTGTTATTGTTCTTATTGTATCTCCTAAACTGCTTAGCCAGAAGTGTTGATTAGGAATCCTCTTGTAAAATTCGTAAACTCTCAGAGTTTATGTTGTGACTAGGTTTAGTCATAAGTTAAAGTCTTTGTTACTAGAGAGTGGCAAAGTGGTTGGTGGTGAGAGTATCACAAGTTAGTCAAAACCTTTGTAACTAGAGAGTAACAAAGTGGATTGTGGTGAGAGTACCACTAGTTAGTTGTGTTGAATTCTTTGTAATGGAGTCATTACAAAGTGGCTTGTAATAGGTGCTTACAAGTTAGTAAAGTTGAAAGCCTACAGGTGTAGGTCGTGGTTTTTGTCCCTTGAGTTGGGATTTTTCCACGTAAAAATCCTGTGTCTCATTTACTTACTGTTTTGTTAGCATTCTCAACATAATCTTATAGAGTACCAGGTACTATACTGTTTGGTGGACTCATACAAACTAACCGAGGAGACTCATCCTCGGACCTAGGAGATCTTGGAAGGTACTCCGTGCAAACTTCTCGAGCCATCAGGGGCCGAAGAAATTTCCTGCCGCGATGAAAAGATGGCAAGTGTGCCCGAAGGGTCCGGTTCGAGGGCTCTTCGAAAGGGAGAGAGTCCCCCAAGTGACTTTTTTAGGGCAATTAATATTGATGATTCGCCACCCGGCCCGGAATTCTCTGTAGGGCAGTTTTGGGATGCCCGATGGGAACGGCCCACGATGGGGAAGACATATTTCGTGGCTGCCTTGTGGGGGTCAACGATGTCTCTGACCTAGACGCGCCGATGGTTTTTGACGAGGCTCATCGTCTCCTGAACCAGGTAAACTTCATTCCCCGTTATTACGTTTGTTTTTATCTCCTCCTTGCTGAATTCTTTTCTTTCTTCATAGGCTGTGGTGCTTCATCGGGAAGCGTTCAATAAGTCCCAAGCCGAGCTGAGCCGCTGTGAGGCCGATCTCAAAAAGCTTGCCGAGGAGAGAGACGCCCTCAAACTCCTCTATGTGCAGAAAGAAGAGGAGATTAGAGACCTCCGAGCTGAATTGGCCCAGGCTCGTAAGGAAGAGGCCGATCTAGATGAGCATGTAACTAACCTTTTGAAAGAGTACGGTATTTGTCAAATTGTGCAGGCTAACACTTCAATGTCTCAGTTGCAGCAAAAGTTGGAAAGGATCGAGCTGCTCCGAGGGGAGGTCGACCAAGTCAAAGTCGACTGTGATCGGTGGAAGGAGAATATAGACCGCCTTGCTGCGGAGAAAAAGGCGTCCATGGCCAAATTATCACTGGCCGAGGTCCAACTTCGGGGAGTCAAAGAGAAGAGTTCAGCTCAGTCCAAAAGGATTGAGGAGCTCGAGGCTAAGCTTGCTGAGGCCAAGGAAGAGGTCGAAGAGGCAAAGATCGCGGTAGATAAATCCATAACCGTGTACTTGGACGATGCCGAGGCTGCTCAAATGCAGCTAAGGGAGGCTTCCGCTCAAGAGTGATGGAGACTTGACGAAGTGCCAATCCCGAAGAGAGACCCTCGGGGAAATCCATGCTCGCGGTTTCGACCTCTCCGAAGAGATAGCTCAAGCTAAGGCGCTTGAAGCTGGTACCAGGTTTCTTGTCTCCTTCGATGACGACGATGACGATGAAGTCAGCCAAGGTGGGTCCGACAATGACGAGGGGCCCGAAGGAGAAGTTGCCTACAAGGAAGAAACCAGCCCCGAACATAGTTAGGATTTTTTACTTCCCCCCCCCCCCCCTCTTTTTTTTTTGTAAGACCTCTGCCGGTCTCTTGTACATATCCTTCTTCATCAATATATAAAAGAAAATTTCTCTTGAATGCCTTTTCAATTTTTACAACACATGTTTTTTGCCTTGTAAAATTTTCAATACAACCTTATGCTTTGAATGGTGAGTTCGAGACTTTGGTTTTGGGTGATTTCCTCGAAGGTATCATGGTCGAGTTCGAACAAGGTTCGAACTCAAGGCACAGGCCTTTTATGGTTTGTGTCGGATAATGGTGAGTCCCCGAGCCATAGTCAAGTTATTCTTTATTTGGGCTCGATATAGTCGAACCCTGATTCAGTAGAGTGGGCTGCAACAAGGGCCCGGTGTCATTATGTTAATAAAAAGTGGCTTTGCGGTATGTTAACGAATTGGTCCACTACCGAAACAAGACTTCATAAGTTGAGGGACTTGAGAATGGAACAAAAAACAGGGAGACTCAACCGTCTCCTGAAAAGAGATGCAGCTATGTTGAAAAGACAATTATCTCGCTTGCAAACATATCTGGGCGGGGAGTTCGGATGAAGCGAGAACAAGATCTCTAACTCTAAGTATATTGGCCCTTAGGCTTCTTAGATTGGGCCGATATGGCCTCTAATAGATGGCTATTATTCTCCCCCCCCCCCCTTCGGCTTAAAATACTTAGTAAAATTTTCTTTATGCCTTAGCATGTATTTTTTCACCCATTGGTTTTTTTGAGGGTTCGATGTCTATCAAAACCCCTGTACTTTTTGTGCCTTAGCACATTTGTGTTAAGATAGTTTGATACCTCTTAAGGTTTTTTGAGGGCTGATTTTATCGAAGCCATTTTGATTATTTGCTGAGGGTAGCCTTTTTTTTTAACCGGTATTCAATGAATTTGAAGGCCTATTGTGATTGCGGGATTCAGATGTCTCCGAGCCGCATTAATTTGGCTGTAGCCTTTGGGTATGCCTCTTGGGGCTTATTTCCCAATAACACTTTGAACTTGCTCGAAATGTTAGTCCCCAAGAATGATGGCCTTGGCCTAAAGATCGAGGGGTGCCTCTTGGAGCTCTTATGAATTCGATTAGGGATAACTCGAATATGTCGATCGTCGACGACTGTCCCCGAGTGTTCGAGGTATATTTGCACTTGGCCTTTGAGCTATTTCTCACAGAATCATAACCAAGGAGCTCATATAGTAGAGAGTTTTCTTTGAGACACAAAATGTTTAATATAGAAAGAATGCTTCTTGAAATCATTTATACATGCGTACATGTTTTGCCATCGGGGCTTGACTAATCTATATGGACCCGGTTCATTCGACTGTTTGGCCTATTACAAAGTTTTCCTATTGAGACCCTTTGACATGAAGTATTTTCCTCGAAAATATAATCTCTGAGGGTGATTCCTCCCAATATTCGAGGTTGATTGAAAAGAAGCCTTAGATACTGTTGAATTTTTCTTAGGTAGCACATGATTGTTGCCTCGTTAAAAACCTAGCCGGAAAAACTCATTTGGGATAAAAACCTCTCTAAGGGAAAAAGAGTGCAATGTGTGCTTTAAAACCTAAGGTCCTCATGTTGAAAATGTTTCTCGACGTCCTCAATCGAACACCTGAAAACAAGTTAGTATCTAATATAAATGGAAAAGGGAAAAAATCATACCTATAGTTTTGATAAACTAGGGATGACATATAAGATTTTTATGTTCTTAAGTGACCAAAAAATACATATATATATCACCATATAGAAAAAAGATCTATAAATACCAAAAGAATGGGAAAATTTCACATAAGAACAACTGGGCTCCCTACTTTTCAATTTTATAGCCCATATTTCAATTTACAACCAACTACCCAAAAATAATAGGCTAATACTCAACATTCAACTCCAATAGGTTCTCAAAAGTAAAATTTAATTTTTAAAAAAGATTGCTCAAGATTTTAAGTTAATTTTTGAATCAGTAATTGTGACTCAAATATTAGTTCAACAAAACAAATCCATTTGGATGGTGAAAATTAGATTTCTAACAAGCTTAAATATGTGGGTTTAAATTTTGAATTTGATTTTTGTGAGAAATTTTGTTTGGGTGTTATTTAGATTTATTAGAAATAGTATAAAGAGGTTGTATATAAAATTTGAAGTCATTTAATGGAGATTTGGAGTGGTTTTGAAGAAGAATTGCAACAGAAAATCGTGAAAGAAGTTCGTTTACAAACGCTTGTATAAAGGTGTATAAAAGTGTATAATACTGTACAAGATGTGTTTATACACTCGTATACACTATTATACAAGATTACATATAATTATACAAAAAACTGACTTCGTCTTCTTTCTTGTGTTTTTTTTCTGAAATTTAACTCAAATCTTGCTCAAATCTACTCCAAATCACTTCAAATTTAAATTTTGAACTTTTTTGATATTTTCAATCAATTGGTACAATACACAATCCAAAAAACTAACAAACTAAAAAAAATCCTATTTTTTCGAAAGCTAAAGCTTTGAAGGGCCTTCAATGGTGGACTTCTACTCTTCAATTTTCTTACATTGCAACCAGGTGACACAGGGGAAGAAGCGGTAGGCGGATGACCCCTTGAAGCATATGTACAAGTGTGAGAAGAAGAGAGAGTGAGAGCAACGGTTGTGCGAACACAAATTTAACTCCATATCTTTTTTTTTTTGAAATGGTAATACATTTGTATTGAATAAGTAAATGGTTACACTAAAACTGTAACCTTCTAATAGTTACAATGGGGTAGCAAGAAGAGAGACCTAAAATTCTATTAGACTCACAGCTGGTCTAAAACATCAAAAATTAACTCATTCTCTTCTAGACATTCCTGTTTACACCAAAAATAAAAGAGCATTAGACAGCTCATCTTTAGTTTTTGAATTGAGCTATGATTGTCCTCGAAGAATCTCTGATTCCTTTATTTACATACTATCCACCATATGCAAGCCGGGACAATCTTCCATCTCTCCTTCTGATTGGATTGTTCCCCATCTCTTTTCCAACTGGTTAGGACTTCCTTGATTCTCCTTGGCATCACCCATCGGATCCCCCTCAGGTTGATGAAAATCTTCCACAGTTGATCAGTGACACTACAGTGCAAAACAAGATGGTTGACTGTCTCCTCCTGAGCTTCACATAGGTAGCATCTGGACCCCAGCTGATAACCTCTCTTAGTGAGATTATCTTGTGTCAGTACTGCTTCTCTTGCTAATAACCAAGTAAAACATGCAACTTTGTAGGGAATTCTTACTTTCCAGATCATCTTCCATGGCCACCAATCATTCTAGTTGTTAGACTGGTTAATATCTTGTAGGCAGATTTAATAAAGTACTTGTCCTCTTTTCCTCCTTGCCAGATCACCCTATCCTCAGAGTTAGATGTCCCTTTGAAATTTTCTAAAGTGTTATAAAATTTTGTCATCCTTTGAATTTCCCAATCATTCAGGAGCCTTCTGAAGGTGAGATTCCACCATTGGCCTGTCCATAACTCTCCCACATATGAAGCTTGCTGTTGATTGAGGTTGTAGATGTCTGGGAATAGCTGCTTCAGGGTTCTTTGTCCTAACCATTTGTCTTCCCAGAAAGAAATCTTCATTCCATTGCCTACTTTGAGCCTAGACTTATTGCAGAATTTTGGCCATTGATTTCTGATAGATCTCCACAGGCTAACCCCATAGGGATTGTTCACAATTTTGGTTGACCAGCTGCGTTCCTTTCCATACCTTACTTATATCACATTTTTCCACAAGGATTGTTCTGTTGTGGCAAACCTCCATAGCCACTTCATCATCAGGCTCTGGTTTTGGATCTTCAGATTCCTAATCCCCATACCCCCTTGTTTTTTGCTTGTTGTGAGAGTATCCCATCTGACTAGGTGAATCTTGCTCTTTTCACTGGCTCCTTGCCATAGGAAGTTTCTTCTCAATGTATCAAGTCTTTTTGCTACACTTACAGGCATAGGGAAAAGGGACATCATATAAGTTACTGTTGACTAGTGTAAGTCTCCCTCCCAGTGATAAATACTGGCTTTTCCAGCTGACTAACTTCTTTTCACACTTCTCAATTACACCATTCCAAATTCTTTTAGACTTGCTTTTTGCCCCAACTGGCATTCCCAGGTAAACTGTTGGTAGAGCTCCTACTTTCCCTCCCAAAATATCCACCAATCTATGAATCTCCATTACTACATTAACTGGATAGATAAAGCTCTTGTTCCAGTTAATATGTAATCCAGAAACAGCTTCAAAAAGGATGAATATCACTCTCAAAAATAGCACCTGGTCTCTGTCAGCATCACAGAACACTAGAGTGTCATCTGCATATTGCGGATGGGACACTTCCATAG
The DNA here is from genome assembly GCF_001879085.1 of Nicotiana attenuata. Lineage (NCBI taxonomy): Eukaryota > Viridiplantae > Streptophyta > Magnoliopsida > Solanales > Solanaceae > Nicotiana > Nicotiana attenuata. The sequence goes on from NW_017672892.1 coordinate 136,721, forward strand.
AATCTGGAATTCTTGGGTTCACCCTGAAACCCTTAATCCAACTGTTGGCTTTGGCAGACTTAAACAGACTGTTTAAACCTTACATAGCCAAAATGAATAAGAAGGGGGATATAGGGTCCCCCTGCCTCAAACCTCTCTGTGAAGAAAAAATCAAACAGGTAATCCATTTATCAAAACTGAGAATTTGACAGAGCTTATGCAAGCCTTGATCCATCTGACCCATCTCTCATCAAAGACCATCTTCAGCAGGACTCCCAGCAGAAACTCCCAATTCAAATGGTCATAAGCATTTTCTATATCCAGCTTGCACAATATACCTGGTTCTTTGCTCTTCATTCTGACATCAACACACTCGTTTGTAATCAACACAACATCCATGATTTTCCTTCCTTTGATAAAGGCCATCTGTTGAGTGTCCACCAATTTTCCAATGATTTTTTTGAGTCTTTCTGCCAGTATCTTTGATATAATTTTGTAGAAGCTCCCTATCAAGCTAATAGGTCTAAAATCTTTCAATTCTTTGGCTCCCACTTTCTTTGGAATCATAGCCCACCAAAGTTGCATTAAAGCTCTTTTCAAAAGTCCCATATTCATGAAAGTGTTAGACTGCTGCAATCACATCTAGGCCTATCACATCCCAGCATTGGATGTAGAATGCCATGGTATAGCCATCTGGACCTGGGGCTTTGTCCCATGCACATGCTTTAACACTCTCCCATACTTCTTGTGGTTCAATTGGGCTTAGTAGCATCTGGTTCTCTTCTGTGTTGATGGTAGGACAGTCCCTTAGAATGTACTGTGGTCTCCACTCCTCAGTCTCTGAGTATAGGTGTTGGTAGTAGGCAAGTATCTCTCTTTTAATATCTGCAGGGTTATCCAATGTTTTTCCATTCACTAGTAACTTGTCAATGTTATTATATCTCTTGTGTGAATTAGCAGTTCTGTGAAAGAACTTGGTGTTTCTATCCCCTTCCTTCAACCAAACTGTTCTAGATCTTTGTCTCCATGCTATCTCTTCCTTCCTAGCATTTTCCTCAAATTCTATCAATAAGGTGGCTTTTTTATGTTTTTCTTCTTCATTCAGAGACCTCAAATCTTGTGTCTCTTCCAGTTCAGCTAGTTGGCCCAGCAACTCCAGTCTCTGCATCTTCAAATTGCCTTGAGTTGGTTTGCTCCACTCTTTGAGTTTTCCCTTCAAAGCTTTCATCTTGAAGGCTAGGATAAAGTCAGGTCGACCTTCACAGGAAAAGGACTCCCACCATTTTTTAATTTTTTCATTAAATACTTCTGTCAACAACCACCAGTTTTCAAACTTGAAATAGGACTTGACTGGTTCCTAATTCCCACTTTGGAGTAACAGGGGAGAGTGGTCTGATGTAACTCTGTGAAGGATTGACTGGTTAATTTTGCTGAACCATCCATCCCATTCTTCTGATACTAGGAATCTATCCAGTCTAGCTGCAATATTGTGGTCAACCCCTTTCTTCCATGTGAACCTCCCACCCAGTAGTTGTAGGTCGACTAATTCCGTATCATTGATGAATTCTGAACATTCTAGCATTGACCTGGTGAATCTGTTGCAGTTCTTCTTCTCTGATGGATATCTTACTGTGTTGAAATCCCCGCATACCACCCAAGGCCCATTGAACATACCTCTAGCAACACCTACCTCTCACCAAACTTCTTCTCTTTCCCTTCTATCATTAGGAGCATAAATGCTAGACAGATGCCAAATGTACTCTTGTGATTTTCCACTGAACTTGATTGTTATGGAAAAAAAACCCCACACTACTGACCTCCCCTTCCCATACCCTGCTGTCCCACATAATGAGAATGCCACCTCTAGTGCTACTAGCTTCTAATTGAGCAAACTTTACCCACCTATTAGCCCATAAGTCTCTAACAATCTAACTTATCTCCCCTTCTATTTTGGTTTCTTGAAAATAGTAGATATCTGCCTTCCAACTGTCAATCATATTTTTTATCAACTCCCTATTTCTATGTCTATTAAGTCCCCTAACATTCCAAGAAATAATTTTGATCATCATTTATTATCTAGAGCTATATACCCCCCTGCTTCTTGTGCCATTACTTTTGAAGTTGCTCCCTATGTCTAAATTCCTAACTTCTTTGCTTTTCTTCTTCCTAGGAGTGACTGCATCCACAATTGAGGTATTGGACTCCATTGCATGTCTCCTTTTGCCGTCAATCTTCATAAATAATTGGAATGCTTCCTTCTCACACCCTTTGAACTCCACCCCGAAATCCTTGCTTAATCTGATAATATTTTGATGTACCCAGATTGGTGCATCAAATTCGGAATCATCCTCTTCTTCAGTTGTTACAGAATTTAAGGGGAGAACTTTTTCTATGGACCATTCCCCCAGTATATTTCCTTCCCCCATTTGCATGCACATATTTCCTTGTGGGTCTGCTTCTTGTTGCTCCGTTACCTTAATAATCTCCATGGTCGATGTAGTGATTGACTTTGTCGGAGGAATTGTATCTTCAGAGTCTTTGTGAGATTATAAAGAATCATTGCGTATTCTGTTTCTGTCTTCGACTGACTCCATCGCCTCTATGTTTTCTTTTGTTATGATGGCTTGGATCTCTACTTGAAGTGGGTCACTTAATAACTCTTTATGGGTAGAATGTGTTGATTGGATTGGGTCATTACAACATAAGCTGAAGGATTGATCAATCTGGCTTAGGCCCAATTTGATTGCTAGCTTTGGGCCCATATTCTCCTTTTGTGACTTTTGTGACTTATCCCAGTAGGCACGTGAGGCTGGCACATGTGCCCTACTTTTAAAAAAAACCCTTCCCATCATAGAACCCACGTGCCTGCCCTCATCAGCCGTTGACTTTTCACTCTTCTCAAAGTGGATCCCCTTAAAAAACAACGGATAATGACCTTTTCCATTACCCACCAGTTTTTCGCCTCTCTCTTCTTCCTCCCTCGATTGTACTGCCGTCACCGTCTGTCGTGCCCCTATTTTTCCCTTCGCGGGGGAAGTCCGGGTTTCGACATTCGTGGGGAACAATTCGCTTCCTTTAGGGAATTGGGTATTTGAAGAGTCGCCACCTAACGGATTAAGGTGCGTTAGGGCACCTAGAGCGATTAACTCATGTAACCAGTTTGCATTACCATAGATTAGGGTAAGGGCTCGAAATAACCTTGAGGGGAAGGTGTTAGGCACCCCTCGCGGTCCACAACGGTGGGTCCCGGCCGAACTTAGTTATGTGAATTAGTCATTTAACTGGTAAGCAGTCTAAGCACACATTTGCAAATAAAGGAAGCTTACACAGTCTAAGCACACATATATAATCAAGGAAGTTTAGACGGTCCAAGCATACATATGTAAATTTTAGATAGTCTAAGCATGCATACTTAAATTAAAGAAGTTTGAGCAGTCCGAGCATACATAAATTAAGGAAGGGAAGTCTTAAGTTAGTTAGCCTATAGGATCACATCTGTACAATACCCGATAAGCCTTCCTCAAATAGAGGGGTTACACCTGGCATTAGCGCACAGGTCATCATATCCTTTCACTACCCATTACCCTCCCCTTAGTGGTTATATAAGCGAGTTTAATTTACGAACTCTAAGCGTGCTTTACCCGTCCCTTCCTTGTGGTCACGGAGGTGTTTAGGACCTCTATACTTAGGCAGTTCTAGACACTCCTAAGGTATTCAAAAGGTAAAATCTAAGCGCCAACAAAGAACACATAGGACTGTCGAATAGGGAAGCAATTAGGGGCTCATGTTTTACCTCCACACATAAACAGATACGTAGCACGTCTCAAACAACTGATTTTGAAGAAATTTAGAAAGCCTTAGAACATGATATCTAGATAAACATCACAAACACAGAATATGCAGCATTTGTTTTAAAGCGAAGTGGTAGAACCCTAATCAGCTTGCCTATTAATTTTATAGCCTGTTAAACCTGGACGATTTCACACATAAACAGAGCCCAATTCACAGTTATAAGACTATTAATTACCTAAGGCTTGCCTAGGCGTGGGTTTGTATGCAGTCATAATTCTGAGAACTAGTTGAAACAACTTGAAGTCATTAAATCCTATAGGCATACTGATCTAGGCGATTACTGATACAGAACTGATTTCATGCATGTTTATACTAGAACATGATACCTATGTGTTGGACTACTCTTAGACCGTTATTCATTTAAGCGGCATAGACATGATTTAGAGCTAATGCAAACAGAGTCCTAAATTAGGATTTCTAATGCACAGAGAGAGATGGTCATCTTATTAAGCATGATCACATCAGTAGTTTAATTATGGAGTTCCTAGGTGATTATGACTTTAGGCAGAATCAAAAATAAAATGATGACTATAACATGTTTCCTAATATGCAAAGCAGTAAACATGATTATCCTAAGGCAGGATATCTAATGCACAGGTTTATGGCATGGTTTTTTAATACAAATAGGCATAGGAAACCTAGTGGCATGATGTCTATTGCAGAATGTAAACATAGTGTAAACCTAAAGCATGATTTCTATTGCGAATTAACACACATAATCCTAGAAGCATGATTTCTAACCGATTTTCCCACAAAAATCATATATGAACCCTCCCCTTTTTACTAATTACCCCAATATCTCTTTACAAAGAATATTATTACAGACCAGGATCAAATGAAGTACATAAGTAAATGAAACTATACTATAGGGAGCCTAAATCAGGCCCAACCCCCTCACTGCTCTCCTATAGCTTTAAATACTTTTTCCGACCATAAGTTTGCCGGAAACCCCAGAAGTCTAATCTACACCCAATCCCTCTTTACCTCCTCCGGCCAGCATCCAGTGGTAGGACTCCACCAGGCTAGGCTAACGTTTGAATTCTTCCACTACCATTCTCCATTGAGAACATGCTCTGCTTCCTTTCTCGAAGGGAATTCAAACAGAAACTGCGAATCGTTCATCTCATAGACACTGATATTGATAGCCGACTTCCAGTTGCTGCATACCCACCTTCTGATGTCGTTCAGTGTTGGTGCTTCCTTTGTGGGAATCATAACTTTGCCTACAATACATTTGTTCAACAGATCTTTTTTTGTTAACTCTGTTCCACCTGGGATTGAGATCTTGGACTTGATGACTTTGATTGGAGATGATTTCGTTCCTTATGATTGCCATCTGTTGGTTCTGACTGCTTCCTTAAACGACGACTCCAAAGGAGGGTTGACTACCATCTGTAACTTCTTTCCTTTGTCAGAGCCATTGATGAGTTTAATGATTTTCTAAGCTATATCTCCCTACCCAGCATTTAATGCTATTTCTGGTGTAATAATAACAGACCTATTATCCCCTTGTACCGCAATGAAACTGATGTATCTGCCATATTCGTTGTATTTAAGATTGCAATAATACTCTGTATAATGGTCTTTCAATGACCATCTCCTTATTGCCTTTTTATGTTCCTTTGACGCCACATTAAACACCTCTGTTACCCATTTCATAACTTTGACACTGACTGTAACTGACCTCATTAATTTCCTACTGCGTTCTACCCATTCGAACCAGACCTCTGAGCTAGTTATATTCTTAGTGATATCGAATGATTTGAAGCCCGCATTGTAGTATATCCTGTCATTATCCATAGATTAAAGTCTGAAAATATGGGAAGGAAATAAGGGGGGTTTGAGGAAGGTTTGGAAGTAATTCCAGTGGAAGATTACTGGTTTAGAAGAAAGAAGAGAGTTTGGTAGTAATCACAGTGGGTGATTACTGATTTAGAAGAGGAACTCCACATCTTTTAGAAGCATTGGTTGCAAGAACACAGATTTTGAATTTGCTAGTGCTTTCAAAATATGTATAATATGGGCTAGTTCGGGTAACACTTAAAAATAGGGATCTTTTTTTGTTATGGTGTGAAGTCATGTGTATTTTCTTGTAATTCTTTCTATAACAACTAAGAATCACAATTGAAAAAAAAAAAGGATTAAAAAAGTAGAACATGTTTTTAATTTTTATCAATGTCATTTGTAATACTTGAAAAAATCAAATAGTTTGTGAAAAATATCTTAATTTCATTTTTCTAAATAAAACATTTAGTTCAGAATCATGATATATTAATATCTTGCCTATTTTTATTCTAAAAGAAAAAAAGGAAACCTCATCTTCACAAATTAGAATTAAGTTGAAAGTTATCTATTGATTTCTTTTACGATAATTTCGAAAAGGTTTTATATGTCATGTATTACTAATACTACTAATTTAATTTAATTCATCAACATGTTCAGAAGATATTGAGTTTAGCTGCTACATATGTTTATACAATAGTTTTTTAATCATTTAAACAATTATTTGCAATTATTTTAACCAAAATTGTTATTTTTCAAATATTTGTTCGTTATTTATATATTTTTCTATTTTTTATTAATCAATGCAATGTTCACATGCAACGCACGTACACTAATGCTAATTTTATAAATAGGAGTATAAGTATTAATTAGTATATTTGGTTTTATTAAAATGATTAAAATGCTTTTAAACTTGTTTGCAAAAAGAAAAATCTAAATTAGAATATTTTTATACGAAAAATGATGGTTGACAGAAATGGAATGGATGCGAGGATCAAAGAGACGTGTTCATTTTTATTTGGCCATACTGCGGGTAAATAGCCAACAAAAGTGGATCTGACTATAAAAAAATCGGGTTGAGATCCCCTCCAGTAAATTTTGGTCAAGTATTGTTCAATGCAGTATCAATATACGCCATGTGTACACCCAGATATTTTAAGGCTGAGATTCATTTGGTTATTAAACAACTAAAAATGATAAGACAATGTTTAACAAAAAATAATATCACTAAGGAAAACCGAAACTGTTATTATAACCGTGAAGCCTGCCATTTTCTTATCTGTCTCAAAGCTACACATGGGGCCCCCATGATGTATTTTTCCTTATGTTTGAGTAGGGTGGCAAACGGGCGGCCCGCTCGGATATGAGCGGGTCAAAACTGATAATTTAAAATACGAATAAATAATCTGACTCGACCCGTATTTGAGACGAATAAAACGGTTTTATCCGGCGAATAATATGGATATCCATATTATCCATGGCTTCTTTAATATTAACATTTATGAGAAAATTCCTTGTCTTCCAAACTTGAGGAACTCCAATTTGAGGCTTTACAAATATAAAAAGTTAAACACATTAGTTATCCATTGGTTATCCATTTGGTTAACCATTTTCTAAGTGGATAATATGGTTCTTTATCCATATTCGACCCGTTTTTAAATGGTTCATTATCCAACCCATTTTTCGACGGATAATATGGGTGGGTAACTATTTTCTTTTAACCATTTTGCCATCTTTATGTTTGACTAACAAAAGATCTAGGATAATTGTAAGAATTATACTTGAGTTATTGATGACGGTAACTTTAATATATTTTTTAATGTAAATTCTTTCTATCAAATATTTTTTTTATTGACTTAATTTCTATTATTTGCATATGAACCTTTCTATTTAATACTTTTTCACATGCACTAATTTCTTATTCTCTTCCTCATTAGGTATATGTATAATTAAGTTTTTATTTTTATTTTTTAATGTACACATTTATCTATTAGCATATAAATATTATGTAATAATTATGAAATTTAAACAACTCAAATGAATCTCATTAATCAAAAGCTTGTGTGTCACCATGAAACAAATGATACTTGTCTTTCAATGTTTATTGTCAATTTCGTTTCGAAAATATGAAAGGACCTCTTCGAAAAATAAGAAATTTTAATAGTAAAAATAAATTCAGAACAACACAATATATTTAGGTTTTACTATGACATCATGGTGGTGTCTACATGTAGCTTTAAGAGGGAGAAAAATAGCAGATCCTATAATTAAACGGCTGCTGTTAGTACTGAGTTTTCTTATTATTTTTTTGTTAAACATTGTCTTACCATTTTTAGTTGTTTAATAACCAAAGGAATCTCAGCCTTGAATTATTTGGGCGTACACATGGCGTATATCGGTAACTGCATTGAACAATACTTGACTAAAGTTCACTGGAGGGGATCTCCACCCAAAAAAATCTGTTTAAATAGATCCATGTATAGGCCATCTATATACTAACTCGCTGCAATTTTCTGTGTACAACTCATGGTGAGCAGGGAATGTTATCAATAAACATAGTAACATTTTTCATTGATAACATCAAGAAAAATGAGGTGATTCGATAAATTAACCCCTTAATAAAGCCAAACAAAATATAAAAGAAATACTAAAAACTTGCCAACGAGTATTCACCATCACTAGAAGTTAACTACACAAGTTCTTTTTTTTTTTTTAATATATGAGGTCAATCCTATAATTTTCTTTCTCTAGTGGTTCATCAACAAAACTATTATAAAAAATGTATAAAGTTTAGTCTTATTGATGCACACGTAGCTTTCAACACCCACCAAATGTTTCAATTTAATTTCTAAACGAAAGTCAATTACAGACAAGTTTTCAATTTTATGTGAACATTTTATTAAAAGACACAGTAACTTTTTATATACCCAGAATATTTTATTAAAAGACATTATTTCTATATACTCAGAATATCTGACACTTTTTACCTTCCAAATTTCAGACTAAATAAATAGTGACATATGATTATAACGTACTATTGCATTATATTGATATGATTAACTCAGCATCCCATTTCACTTTAACAAATTGATAAAATTCAAACTCAGATGATTGAAAGATACCAAACAAATAAGATGCTAAAGCTTACTCAGAATCAGTGCTTACACTAAATCATATAAATTTATTAAACTAAGATTAAATAGAAACTAAGATAAGATGTACTATATTGATTGTGTAACATGGGAATAGATTTTTTTTCTCTTAAACGAAGGCACTATTTATTTGCTCGATTCGAACCAAAATTAAATTCTTTTTCTCTTGGTGCTCATGCACTAAACGCTCACCAACTGCTCACACCCGACGTATTTTCTCTCGATCTGAGGAAAAGAAAAAACAAAAACCAGGAGAATGATCCAAGTGTTATTCACTGTGATATTCGCCGAAATGGCGTTAATCGTGATGTTTGTATTCAAGACGCCATTGAGGAAGCTGGTGATAATGGGCCTGGACCGTATTAAGAGAGGCCGCGGCCCGATTGTCGTGAAAACCATCGGCGGAACCATCTTCGTGGTCATGCTGTCAACCATTTACAGTGTGGTGTCGATCCGCAAACGCTGGATCGATGAAGATGGAAATATTACTCCTACTGATCAGATTCTTATTGCTCAACATCTTCTAGAAGCTTCTCTCATGGGTAATTTCTGAATCTGTTTCTATGGATTTGAGTGATTTAGCAATTGATATACGATCTTATAACTTTTGTTGTTATACTTCAAGAATGTGTACTGCGTGCTCAACTAGTTGTTCCTTGTATGTATATCATATTTAGTTGCTTTTATGCATGTGTGTCCAGAGGCGGATCCAGGATTTTAAGTTTATGGGTTCCTGTCGTAATTTCAAATTAATATACAATAATAACTGGGTTCACAAATAGATATTTAATAAAAAATTTAACAAAAATACAGGGTCTACGCAAAAGTTAGTGGGTTCCCGGGAACCCGTATACTACACGCTAGATCCGCCCCTGTGTGTGTCTCCTGCCGGTTCTCAGTGGCGAATCAAGGAGTGCAACTGAATCCCTTTCGCCAGAAAATTATATTGTATGTATAGGTGAAAAAAACCTGTGTATATCTATCAATTGTTTAATCCCTAGACATTGTACTTTGTATACAGATGGAAAAAAAACTGTGTGTATATATACCAACTGTAGAATCCCTACAAACAAGAGAAGCATTTTTTTTAAAATTCCCTTGGTGAAATTCCTTTCTCAGCCGCTACATGTACCAGCTGATCTTTTTTCTACATGAATAACTTTTTGTTCTTTTATTAACTGCAAACTTATGCTTTTTTGTTTTCTCTGCAAGTTTTTTGGATTCGATCCTTCAATGAATTGAACTATTAGTTATATTTGATATATTAATTAGTTGTGGAATTTGAATAAACATTGATGATAGAGGGAATAGCTTTTGTTTCATTTGGATGTTACAGACTTGAGTTACTGTCAAAAGGTCTTCTACTTGCTTGACCTCTTAAATTGTTTAGTGTGAAGATTGAAATATTAGTTGGATTTAAAACAAAATTTGAGAAAGAATCTCATTTTGTGATTTTCCTTCCCTTATACAATTCTCCTGGCTTTTTTTCAACTCTCCAATAAGTGAAGATGCTTGGATGGATTTTATGTCTATACCATGTGTTTAAGTTCTCAAGCTACAGTTCTTTTTGCACCACAGTGGTTTAGTTAAAAAAGAATTTAAATTGTTCTCGTTTGTAACATGAAGTGATCCTTTTGATCTTTATCGCCTTATACATAAAGAGGTATTAGAAGAACTATAAAGCATGCAAACCGTGGTGCTCTTTGGATGAAAGACGGAAGAGTTGAAATATTGGTGCAGAACTGCTACTAATGGAAGGAATTTCCTTGTCCTACCACTACAGAAGGGAAAAATACCAGTATTAGGAGAGCACCAAGATCCCTTTAGGGCTTGCAATGAACTTGATGTGCTTTCTGTTTGATGTTATCTGTGCATATTAATTTGAGAAATAAACCAGAAAGTTGTTAAAGAAAGAATTTGTTAACTTCTAAGGGGTTAATGCTTCCATTGATGAGCATGTCTCTCTTATCAAGGGGTTATAAGTTTGTTGCCTTTTCTCTCTTCATTCTTCTTGTCCCACTAACATCTTTCTTCCGAGTCTGAGTCTCACATGGGATTTTTGTGCAGGTTTTTCCCTGTTCCTTGCTCTGATGGTTGACAGACTGCACCACTATATAAGAGAACTTCGTATAAGGAGGAAGAGCATGGAAGCTGTGAATAAGCAAAACAGAGCTTTTGAGGATGGGAAGAATGGAGCTTCTGACGATATTAAGTCTTTGGAGGAAGAGGCTAGTGCATTACGTTTAAAAATAAAGAAGCTGGAGTTATGTCTGGAGGAAAAGGCTAGAGAAACAAGCGATGCAGAAGCCAATTCAGTTGCTCTTAAAAAGCAATCAGAAAACTTTCGTCTTGAAAATGATTCCTTACTTGAGGATAACCAGAATCTCCGCGCTCAATTGCAAGCACTGGATCACAGATCTGATAGCAAAAAGGATTGATAAGGAATCTCGTCTCACATGTTGTCCCTCACTCATCATTACGAAGTTCTGTTATGGTTTTCTTTTAATAGCTTAGTGCCAATCATGCTCAAAATATGGACACTGACTGTAGAAAAATTCCAAGTTACCATAATCTTTTGTGATTTCACCCTGGACTAGGTTCTATGGAGGTCTTCAAATATTTGTCCTAGCAAGCTGCATTGCCGAATGGAGTCTTTCCTCATTTAGTTTACTAAGCCTTCTGAAAGTACAACTTGTCTATATATGCTGTTCTTGCCAAATTCATCTGTCAAGACAGCTTTCTGAAAAGTACTGCGTAGTTTTGATTTTGATATCCTAATTTTACAGTCTGGAATGCCCTTGATTTTCCAGGAAATTTTTGTGCATTCGAGTTGCAGTTATTATTATCTTCTAGCCGTTTTCTTTTATCTCTGTTCACCTAGAAGCTTGTCACATGAGCTTAATTGTCAGATTACCATGCCTTGGAGACGTTCGTGAACTTCATCTATCTTGTCTTAAAAACAAAAGGAAAAAGGGCTTAACATGGCCGGAAGTTGAGTGCACTCAATCCTAATACAGCACAAGGATAAGTACTAGTCAAGTTTTACCTTCTTATTTTCTACGTAGACTCGTCAGACATTTAGAGAACCCTCTAGTTGTGAATCTACAGATATTATACAATTCTATTTACTAACCCTTGAGCATAATCCACTAATATAATGAGCCATCGTAATCGTATGGAAGCACTCTAAAAGGGAAAAATACGTGACCCACAGGAAGTCATAAAGGGTCATTAACAAAGGTCACATCCACCTTTGTTGGAAAATATTTACCACCTTTGCATATAAGACTTCATCAATTTACCATAATTAAAACTGGTACTATCAAGGATTGACGAATCATATCTTCCCTGTATGATTACAATCCAACCTAGCTAGGGACCAAGGATTGACGAATCATAAGATACGGACCTGCTGCTCATTTAGTCGTTTGATACCGCTTGGTAATGCACCCTATATTCATGTGGTCCTCATTAGCTAGGTCTAACTTGAGCTTTCTTGCCACCATTAGGCAATACTAAATTTGATTTTTGCTGCAATCGATTTTAATGAAGATGCACGACAACACACTCAACCTGTGTATTATGCCATACAGATACACACAAGAAAAACAACAAGAACAAGCATACACTAACAGTACCGCATATCTTGTCAAGAGAGAAGCCAATATTTACAAGGTTTTTCTCTTTGCAATACCTTAGGTTCACACTTTTTCAATCCCATTTGCTGATGACCTACTTAAGGGCAAGCCACTACACAACAACATTAGGGAGCAAGGGAACAGGGGAGGGGGTCGGGGTGGCTTTTGCATTTTTTATTTCACTAAGCTGCTTCTGCAAATCCAACTCTAAGTTTTCCAGAATCAAAGACGGTGTGATATCGACCCATGAAAACATCCCCCAAGATCCTGCACCACCAAAGCCATAAGCAAACAACATTATCAAAAGGGAGCTGGTATAACTTTTCTAGAATAACAGAATCTGCGCATTTGTGTGTTTAAGACGAAAAGAAAACATACCACAGAGGTCCACGGGGTGGAGGAACATCCAAGGCAATGAAGCCACTAATACATTGTGCAGCAGGACCCTCGCCCACCTTGAGTATGTACTGGTGACAAGACAAGCATGCAAGCTTAGTACAATCATATGAATTTATCAAGCAAAGAAACTGATATCAAAGCTCGACACACTTCAATAACATTAATTATCCAATCATAAGTTAACTTATCAAGAAAAGAAACTCATATCAAAGCTCGACGGGTTACAGTATCGTTAATTATTCAAACTGCACTTAGCTGTCATGGTTAAGATTTTCTAAAAGAACATCTCTTGAAAGCAGTATACCACCTTGCTAGATAATCTAGTGAAAACCACAAAGAACTGAATTGACAAACTGAGACATGACTAAAGGACTCTATAACCAACCACTTTGTTCAGAAGAATCAAAAGCCATTTACAAGATGAGAAGACACCAAGTATGCTACACAAGAATGATATCAGACATACCTCCTCGGGAGAGAGGTCAAATGTTCTGCCGCCAATTGTGAAGGAAACACTAGGCATGCTAGAGAGCTTTCCACAATCAACTGCTGATTGTCCCATTGGGCTTGGTAGTCGCTCGCAAAGCTGTTACAGATGGTCAGTAATCTAACCTAAGATGAGAAGAGAAAGCATCTGACTGATGCTATTTACCTCATTCACATAGTTCAAGATGCGTTCTTGGGTCTGGTTCTGTCTAAGTTGGTTCTGCATCCAGACAACCGCCATTTCACAAGCGGAGCACATAGCATCATGCAGTCCTGAAGATTTGCCAGCATTCTCATCTACAACACTCTCAATGCCCATACTACACGTGGAGGACAAAACTCCCCTCAGCACACATTTTATAATAGGATTTAGCATATCAAATGATGGGCCAAGGTGAGGAAAGAAAGGGTCTGAAGCCTAACCTAACACCACGAGTTCCATCAAAGGTGCATAACCCAACCTGTGAGCAGATCTTCTTTGGATGTGCCTGTTAAGACGCCAATCCATCAGAATATTGGGAAGGCAACTAGTAGCACGAAACCACCCTCTTTGCAGATACCACGGAAAACTATTGGTAAAAACAGAAACAAACTTTCAACTAAAACAAATAATTGCTCACCTCTGCTAAAAGCATATCCATTATTGTTTGTCCATACTGTTCAACAACAGCTTTGCATTGTTGGCTTACAACCCCCGAGGCGCCAATGGCATGATTAATCATAGTGATTACAGTCTGCAAGATAGACGAGGAAGGATACAGCGAAGAATGATGAGAACTAGAAATGTAGTAGTAAAGCATTTCACTACTACAATTGTCTAGACAAAAGAAGCTGCAGCTTTTCCTTGTATCATATTGTCAACCATGCCGTAAAAGAAAACAATAAAGAAGCAGTTCTCAAGATGCACAATTTTTTTCCTAATAAAGAAGAAGAGCACACAAAGAAGACAGAAACAACAGGGCAAAAGTAAAAAGAAACATTTCTTAGGTATGAAATGAACAAGGTAGTATGTCCAGATACTGGAATGAATATCAATATCACCGCACTTGCCATCCTCCTTTTTTCGAATAGAAAAGGAAAAAATGAGAACACTGCAAATGAATGGCTGATTATTATTCAACTCATATTCCAGCGAAAAATTAAACCTACTCAACCCTCGAAGATTGTTAAAGCTACACATGAACAGGACGGTACAAAAAAAATTATGAGATAGTTCATTATTGATAATAGCTGAATAAAAGGAACAAAAAATGGAATGTGTTTTTCAGAATACCGTTGGACCAGCCAAGAGAGAAGTCCCAGAATCCGCTATTGCAGAACATCCATTGTCACAGTAACCTACAGTATCCAGTATGTCAATACAACAAAAAAGCATGGAAATCATGTGAAAGTGCTCTCATCAATATCCTCGAAAACTCCAAAAAAAATAGAAAAGGAAGTAACATAACATACCAGTAGCTTGACCATCAATCAGAACATCACCCATGTCAAACTGCAAATTATATTCTTGAGAGTAAGAAAACGGTTGCAAAAGCCAAACATCAATCTTCCAAAGATATAGGGATATCTACCTGCCAATAACCTTTCCGTGTGACTGGGACATAAGTGTGCTTTCCCTTATAGTGGTTAGGATCAACCCCACCAAACACAATTTCACCCCCTTCATCTTCCTCTGTATTTCGGTTGAGCCAAAATGAGAAGACAGGCTCCTTGACAAGACCCTGTTTGACCATGTTGTACCTATAAAACACAGAAGAAACTGTCAAGACCAGTATCACTTAAAACTTTATACAGAAGGAGATGTTCATGAAATTCTGCAATCCAGAAGATAAAATCATTTCAATGTAATAATGAAATTCACAAGGCGCACGCACTTGGTTAATAGGAAATTGAACAAACATTTGGAAAGAAGAGAACGCAAACAAAATAAACCCACATACCATACTGGAACAGCATTTCCAACAGAAATCTCCTGGAAACCAAGACCCAATATACCATCAAACTTGGCTACCAAAAAAGTCACACTGGGTTCTCTGGTTGCCTCAATGAACTCCTGATGTCATTAAAAAGATGAGAGACTATATACTCGAAAAACATAAAAAAACAAAGTGAGAATCCACATTCACCTGATTTTTCACAACCAGATCACCAACTTTAACGCTATCTTGACTGAAAAATCCAGATATTGCTCCAGTACCATAACGTATAGCAGCAGACTTCCCTGTATGGCATATTAAACAGGAAAAAAGTTTGAATGAACAGGTTCTTATGTCAACAACCAAGTGAACACGTTGACCAACTTAGAAAGTAGACAACAACAACAACAAAAAAAAAAAAAAAAAAAAAAAAAAACCACTATAGTCCACAAGTGGAGCCTGGGGAGGGTAGATAGTACGCATATCTTACCCCTACCGAGAATAAGCAGACAGAGAAGAATAATCAAAAATCATGTCATGTCAAACACACAGCAGACATAAACTTTCCCAGAAAGCAAATTACGATAGACATCAAAACTCAATAAAGGAACTCCACCATAACAGATTCCTCGATAGACAAAATAGTTCAAACGGCACAAGCTTTTATTGCCAATCATGAAAGAAAAAAATCAGAGAGATAACATTGGAACCTTTTTTCAGAGGGAAAGCCAACAGCATAAACTTGCCATGTTATATTTTTCAACAGAAATCTTTGGTGCATGGCACATAATTGGATGACAACAATAAGAATGGTGAGGGTCTTCTTTATTTTCTTTTTTTTAAAAATCTCCTAAGTTGGGAGCAGGGTTAACAGTTTTGATCTCAAAACGCAATAATTGAACACTTTCTCTTACAAGCAAGCATTGAGCGTAATAACAAGTATAAGAGAAAAGCATGTTTTCATGCAGCAATTTCAGCTATAGACAAAGGTCAGACACAAACCATTTTTCTTATAGGTGCTTGATTGGCTTGACTTGTACTTGGAGTGGAAAAGGCATGGAACCTGCGTAAATACAGAGGCATAAATATGGATGCTCGTCAATTATGCATACGCCAACATTAGCTTTCTCTGTTATGTTTTATGACAGTAAAAATGTAATAGAAGCTTACTGAGAAGTAGCACTTTGATGAAGGCACCCACAAATTAGAGCTACCAGTATCAAAGATGACAGTGAACTTCTGAGGGGGAGTGCCTATACCAATCTCCCCAAAGTACTGAGCATCCATATAGTTCTTCAGTGCTACAATGTCTGTATCCTCAGAGGCCCCAAGATTACCACGGAAGTTATTATACTTCCTAATGGAGGCCCTCAAAGCCTCCCCCTCCTTGGACTCGACGCGCGCAGCAAGTCGATTGTTTTGGTCAAATTTTATCTTTTTCAGTCCAATTCTAACCAAGCCATCATTTGACGTAGACAAGGCCAAAGGAAATAACAGCGATGAGAGTAAAATGGTGACAAGAAAAGCTTTTGCTCCCATATTGACCTATGCAAAACATCACTTTGAGTTAATAAAATTTAGGCCAAGCAATTAGTGAAGATATATTACACACATTCAACAAACAAGAGAAAATGCTCGGAAGATCAAATCACTCATGTTATGCATGTTGCATGTTTTTAATGGATAAATGACAATATAATGAAACTAAACTCAATCGATCACTCAATCAACTACGCCTCAATCACAAACTAATTGGAGTTGAGTGTATGAACCCTACCATATATTCTGCTCTTACTGGTAAATTATTTCTTCTAAGGCAAGAGATGATTATTTTTCTGGGAAATTTATAAGCTAGCTATTATAAAAAATGGAAGAACCAAAGTAAAAACAATAACCTAAAAATGGAGCTTTGTTTACCTTCTCCCCCCTTTAACCCTCTTATCACTAATAGCAACAAAAACACCACATCCGCGCACACACACAAAAGTTGTACTTTCAATAATGACAAGTGTACCTGGTAATTATTTTCCCAAAATTTATGTTTATAACAGCAAAGCACAAATATTGTTAAATGCCATCAAAGATGAAAATTACACTAAACAGAACAACAATTAAAAAGATGAAGAAAATAAACAGTACTTTAAACCCAACCCCTCAATTTTTAACAGACACAATTCTCGAGAACAGAAAACAAAGCTCCAAAAGAAAAATGAAACATATACAGAAATAGTTCTTTCTTGCTAAGGAAAAAGCCCAACCTTGAAAGTAGTAAAAATCTTGAGACAAATATATGAAATGAAGCACAAAACCTCTAATACCCACAGAAACAACAAAAAAGAGAGATAAAATATCGACAAAAAGAGAGTTAATTTTTTCTTATATAGAAGAAAAAGGAAACAAAACAACTACTCACCAGTTTGATGAAGCAAGAAAACGGAGAGAATGAATAAGAATAGAAGTTTGTAGATGCTTTATTGCATGAATAAATAGGAGAAAAGAAGAAAAATGGAACCAACTTTCAGACCCACTAAGCTGAGATCAGCTACCGTTCCTCGAACAATTCCCAACCGTTGGATTTATTTAATTTGGACCTTTGATTATCAGTTACAAAATCGCTTTCCCAAGATTCTTTTTTCTTCAAGAACAGTTCTTAGAAGGAAAAATACATTGCTACAGAGTCGGAGCCGTTGGTTTTGTAGATCAACAGTGGATAAAGCGTAAGAGTAATTAAGTGGGTCCAAGGGAGAAGATTAAAGAAAAAGTAATTAGGTTGTGATAAGGATATATTAAAAGTCACAGGCAGTGGAGTGGGACATGACTTAGGCATATGAATAACTGAAGCCTTACGCGTCGGAAATGTATGAAACCTTCTTTAATTGTTGTTCAGCTTTGCACGCGACACATTGCTTTTCTATGTCACTCTTCTGCCGCTTCAATGATAATAGAAAAATCTTCTGCCCGTTGATATATTCTAGGTATAAAAGATCTAAATTTGCTTTTACAGAGAGTTTAGATTTACCATCCGTCAGTAGTTCGAGTCAAATTTAATTTTAGCGGAATAAAAAGATAAAAATTTATTTTTGTTAACTAACAACAGAAGCTAATTCGATTCAACCCATGTATATATTTGCACTGATTTGAACCCACTAATTCTGTATCTAAGATTACTCTATGGATTCATGTGCGGCAACTGCATCCATTTATGTACAAATATATATACTTTGAAGGCTAAACCTTGAACTATAAAACTCTATTACGATTAAGGCTGTCCAACGGGAGGGACGGCCCGGCCCGGCCCGCGTTTCGTCCCGGTCCCGTCCCGTCTCAAGTTAAACGGGATGGGCCAATGTTAAATGGGACACGGGTGGGACGGGACGGCCATTTTGTCCCGTTTGTCCCGTCCCGTTTCGTGCCGTTTCGTCCCGTTCCGCGTCCCGCCAGATTTTTTTTTTTTAAACTAGCCGTTGGGCAACGGCTTAAATTGCAAAAATACCATAAACAGTCAAAACAGCCCCTACCCCTCCCCCCCCCCCAAACACCCCCTACCCCCAAACTTTTAATATAACCCCTAAGTTTATTAAATTACACTTTGGCCCTATTTTCTACTATAAATACCCCCATTCTTCTTCATTTTTTCCCACAAAAAATTAATCTTCTCTCTCAAATATCTTACATTCTAATATTCTATCTATATTATTCTATCAATTTTGTTACTATCAACTATCAACTATCAAGCGATAACTTTCAAGTTTCAAGTATTTGGGCAAATTTTTTGAGCAACTTTCAAGCTTCAAATTAATTCGTCAAGTATTTGAGCAATATTTTGGGCAATTTCTTCAAGTTTGAATATCTAATCATGGTGCACTCGTTCCATCTCCTAATTTTAATATAATTTTTGCGTATCATTTTAGTGCTTAATTTTTGTGTTTACTTTACGTGTTCTATTTTCGTATTTCATTTGTGTGTTTAATTTTTGTGTTATCTTTTTTAATTTAATTTCGTATTTAAATTATGGCACCTAAAAATGTATTTGGCATGTTTAAAAAAAGTAGTAAAAAAAGTTGTAAAGGTGAAAGTAGTAGTAATCCTAATCCTAGTCCTAATCCTAACCTTTCTCCTAGAATTAGAAAAACATATAGATGAAATGACTCATGTTGATGAAACTTCATTTTTCCAACCCCCGCATTTTATGATATTAATGTCGGAGAACAACTAGATCATGAAACTCTACAAAGATAATTTGGCAATGATATTTTTTTTTTGAGTACGAAGAAAATGAGGATGAACAAAATGAGGAAGAAGAATTAGATGAAACACCCACTAGTCTCGCAACACAAGCTCCAACTCAGAGTCAATCTCGGTCTGGAGCTTTACCCCATGTACCCCCTGTAAGGGGTAAGCCTAAGGCTGAACGTCCCAAAACATCACTTGTATGGAAATTTTTTAAACAAGATAAAGTTAATCATCGTGCTATATGTGAAAAATATAAGCAACAATTTGCACACACAACAATTGGTGTGACGGGGAGTTTAACTAGACACTTGAGAAAGGATCACAAATCTTTATGGATACAAGCTAACATAGAAACCGGAAAAATTATAGATCCTACCATCGGTACTGGCACTCCTAGTGGTTCTGGTTATAATCAAATTCAACAACAACTTGACCCTGCTTCTGGTCATGTTTTACGCCCCTATAATAGAGATAGAGATCGTGAGAACTTAGCAAAAATGGTGGCTGTCTTGGCTTACGTTTTACTTCTCCCTCTCACCCTACTTTTATGCATTATATACAAGAAACTTATAACCCTGCTTTTCAAGGTTTTCCTAAACCACGGTTAGAAATGATGTTTTTAAATTTCAAACCGAATATCTTCAGTATATTCGTTGTGTAGTTTTTCACTTAGATTGTAAAGTGTCTATCACATCTGATATAGGTCGTAGTCCTAATGGTTGTGATTATTTAACTGTTACATGTTATTGGGTTGATCATCACTGGAACATGCAAAAACGTATTATTGGTTATAAATTTGTTGATTCAAAACACACTGGAGCATATATTGTAACTACTGTTCTACAAATACTTGATTTTTATGGACTCATTGATAAAGTTTTAACTATCACCTTAGATAATGCTTCTGCTAACACAACCGCAGTAAATAGCTCAAAATCTAGACTTTGTCCAATTAATCCTACAATTTTTCATGTTAGATGTGCATGCCATATTTTTAACTTGGTTGTAAAAGATGGTCTTAATTTATTTTCTGATGCTTGTAGTAAAATACAATATGCTTGTAGCTATATTTTTCGTGCTCATAAATAAAGTAGAATTCGTGAATTTGCTCAACAATGTGCTAGTGCTAATCTTCCATTTAGAAAAGTTCTAAAAGATGTTTGTACTAGGTGAAATTCTACTTATGAAATGCTTAAAGTTGCTTATGATTATCGGGTACCTATCCAAAAGGTATTAACTACGGTGTATAATAAGTGAAAGTCCTCTAGTACGACGAAGGGCATAATCGTAAATATGTGTTTCTTAATGGGTAATTTAGTAATTCTGTATTATTTCTTAGGGACACGTGTATTGCAGCACTTTCAAATAAAATGCTTTACAAAGATACCATCGATGTTCGATTCTTCTTCCTTATTTTCTATTGTTCCTGTTTCAATTCGTCTCAAATTCTTTTACTCTTTCTGGTCTTCCTCTTTCAAGTAACAGCTCCTGCAATCTTTCTCAGTTATTTGGTGATTTTTCCTGTAATATTTCTTTATTTTGGTACTATCTGTTAGGGAAAACCAGGATTTGATCTTCACTCCTGTAAAATTTATCCATCTTTGTTCTACTCTGTGACGATCCGGCCGGTCGTCTCATGAGTTACCGCTCCGTTTTTTCCATTTCTATTTTTATTTGTCTTAATTATTGGTTTTAAATGTGATCGGGTTGGTTGGCTCGGGTTCGGAAAGGTTTTGAGACACTTGGTCTCTTTTAAGAAGGCTTAAGTTAGAAAAGCAACCGGATGTTGACTTATGTGTTAGAGGGCTCGAATGTGAGTTTTGACGGTTCGGATAGCTTCGGGAGATGATTTGGGACTTAGGAGCGTGATAAAAATGTATTTTGGAGGTCCGGAGAAGATTTAGGCTTGAATTGGCGAAATGGAGTTCTTGGCGTTTTCCGGTTGATACGTGAGATTTTGATATAGGGGTCGGAGGAATTCCGGAAGTTGCAGTAGCTTCGTTATGTCATTTGGGATGTGTGTGCAAAATTTCAGGTCATTTAGACGTGGTTTGGTTGGATTTTTGATCAAAAGCAGAAAGCGGAAGAATTTAGAACCTTAGGCTTGAATTTGATGAGTTTTCGTGATTTTAAGTGTTTTGAAGATTGGTACAAGTTTGAATAAGGTTATGGAATATGTTTGTGCTTTTGGTTGAGGTCCCGGGGACCTCGGGGTGATTTGGGATGGTTGACGGGGAGTTTGGAGAATTTGTGCAGCTGCTGTATTTTTGCCGCTTCAGGTATTTCCACACCTGCGGATAGGTGACCGCAGGTGCGGCGCTGCACATGCGAAGGAAGAGCCGCAGAAGCGGCTAGAGGCACGATTGGTCAGGAACCGCAAAAGCGGCTAGGAGTACCGCATCTGCGACTCCGCAGATGCGGGAGTGTAACCGCAGATGCAGGCAACGGGGAAACTTAAGTGATTTCCACAGAAGGGACCATGAAACCCAAATGCGGTACTGCAGATGCGGTTGGAGGACCGCAGATGCGGAAATGTGTAGTCAGATTATATTAAATTCCTCCTTCGCGATTTTTAGAGGGTTTCTCACTTTTAAAATGAAATTTTGAAGCTTTGGGAGATTTTGAAGAGAGGAAATCATTGTTCTTCGTTGGGGTAAGGATTTTGGACCCTAAAACTTGATTATTTGTGATTAAGGAACGAAAATATCAGTGTAAATTCATGAAAATCAGTAGAAAAAGGTGGAGTCGGGGCTTGAGATTAAGAGACCTTCTAAGGATGATTTGAGGGGTCAAACGAACTCCGATTTTCGAGTTCTTTATATGTACAGACTCGTGAGATGATGAAGAAAATTTTGGTATAAAGTTTGTCCAGTTCCAGGACGCGGGCCCGAGGGTCGGGTTTTAACTGATTTCGGGTTTTGTGCTTAAAATAGATATTTTTCAATTGGAATTCATTCGTTTAGCATAATTTAATGATAAAAATCTGAACTTGGTAGATTTGGAGCACTCAGAAGTCGTTTCGAAGGGCAAAGGCATTACAAGCTAGATTTCGGGCCGGATTGAGGTGAGTAATGATTTTAAATGCTGTCCTGAGTGTATGAAACCCCAGAATTTCACAGCATATGGCTATGTTGAGGTGACTTACACGCTAGATGACGAGCGTGAGGTAGAGCACCGCTGGGGGTGGTGACCTAGTCCATCCCGAATGATTATTTTACTGTGTATTTGATAGTTAATTGTTTTATATTATTATATTTTGGGCTAAATGCCATATGTGGGCTTCGTGCCAACTGTTTGAACCCTTAGGGGATTTTTACTGATATTTTCCTCACTATTTGATTTCATACTTGTGCTCAGTCATGCCATATTTTACTGTTTTCAAAAACTCAGCTAAGTTATTCTGTTTTAAACACCTTAAATGATATTTTAAAAGATTTTTTGAGCTGAGCTTCATATTTTACTGTTGCCCAAGGGGCTTTTGAGATTCTGACTGAGTAAGGCCGAGGGCCTGTATTGTGAGGATACTTTTGGGTCGGGCTGCACGCCACAGCAGTGATATACTGATTATGATAATGAGGCCGAGGGCCTGAGATTGTACGCCACGAGGTGGCTTGTGATTGATATGAGGCCGAGAGCCTGTTTATGATGCCACGAGATGGCTTGATATTGCGCTTGGGCCGTAAGGGGCCCCTCCCGGAGTCTGTACACCCCCAGTGACCGCGGGTACCCATTGTGATATGAGATATAGCCCGAGGGGCTGGTATTGTTCTGTGACATTGCCCGAGGGGCTGATTCTATTGTTGTTGTGCCTGAGGGGAAGTTATTATGTGTTTACTTCTCTGTTGTTCTCCCTGCATATTGTTTAACTGTTTAAAGAATGTTTATGAGATTCCACTGCTTAATTATATTTACTGAATTTGCTATGCCTCTTTAGCTTAATGTTGTGCCTTACGTGGTCTTATATTACTCAGTATTCATTTATTTTTATTACTCACTGAGTTGGAGTACTCACTTTACTCCATGTACCCTTGTGTGCAGATTCGGGCGCTACAGGTCCTGCTCCTGTGGGTTGATAGTTCCAGCAGGTCTTCGGAGATTTACTAGGTAGCTGCTTGGCGATTCGCAGCCCAGTGCATTCTCCCTCTATTTCAGTTTTCTTTTGATTCAGTTATGTAGTATTGGACTAGACTTCAGACTGTTAGTATGATTTTAGATGCTCATGACTGGTGACACCCCGATATCGGGCTGTGCTGGTTTATTTTATTTCCGCAACTTATATTTTTTTTTTGGATTTATTTATATTAAAGACCTTGGTTTATTATTTTAACTACTTAAGGTGAATTGAAAGTGTGTCGGCTGGCCTTGTCTTCACGAGAGGCGCCATCACGATCGGGTTTGGGTTTAGGGTCGTGACAAGTTGGTATCAGAGCCTAGGTTACATAGGTCTCACGAGTCATGAACAGGTTTAGTAAAGTCTCGCGGATCGGTGCGGAGATGTCTGTATTTATCCTCGAGAGGCTGCAGAACCTTTAGGAAAATTCCATATTCTTGAGATTCTTGTCGTGCGAATTTGTTGATTCGAGTACTAAACTTCTGTTATTCTATTCTCTCACAGATGGTGAGGACACGTGCTACCGGTTGTGAGCACGTGATTTTTACCCTATGTGAATTACTCCCATAATTTCAAAACAAAATAATTTCTTTTCATTATTTACAATTTTGTGGATTTTCGTGGCATTTTCTGTTAATTGTTTGCATTTGTTTGTGCATGTTTATTTTAATTAGTGAAAAATACAAAAATGTGTTGCATGTGCGTTTAGGAGTTACTTTTGCATTTTAAGAATTAATTAGTAATTAAGGAAAAATCACAAAGAAATAGTTTAATTTGCATTTTTTATTCTAGATTCGATTTTGAGTAATGTTCCTTTAATTGGGTGGTTTACTAATTGTGACAATTTTTATTTAGGTTTAATTAGTGTTTTTCAGGTTTATTAGGTTCTAGGATTTAATTTAGATTTTAATTTAATTTTGAAAAAAGAAGAAAAGAATTATTTGTAAAAAAAAAAAGAAAAAGAAAAAAGAAAAGGGAATTGAAAAGGTAGAAAGATGGGCTGTCTTGCCCAAGCCCAATGTGAATTCCTTCACCCCAGCCCAAATACGCCCAGACCCACGCCCCAAACCAAACATGACCCGATCCATTCTCAAATATACACGCGAATACAATCATACGGAGACTCCCAAAGCCCTAGATCCCAAACGAACACTGTTCAATCGTCGTTCTCACTCGAACCAAGCCCCAATTCAGTCCAAATTCCCATTCTCGATATGAGATATATAGTATAGGCACAGAAGTAATGCCTCAGCTTCTGAGCTACCCAAGTCAAAGCACAACAGGTGCGTTCTAATAGAGAATACCGAGCCTCGTACGGGGTGAACTTCTTGCTGAGATAATAAATGGCTTGCTCCTTCCTTCCTATTTCATCGTGCTGCCCCAGAATGCAGCCGAAAGCTCCATCTAACACTGCGAGGTAGAGCAATAAGGGTCTACCTGGATCAGGCGGGACTAGGACTGGTGGTGTTGACAGGTACTCCTTGATTTTGTCGAAGGCCTTTTGGCAGTCATTGGTCCATTCGGTGGCGGCGTCCTTCTTTAACATCTTGAAGATCGGCTCACAGATAACTGTAGACTGCGGTATGAATCGGCTGATGTAGTTAAGCCTTCCCAAGAAACTCATCACGTCTTTCTTGTTCCTTGGCGGTGGTAGTTCTTGAATGGCTTTGACTTTCGATGGATCCAGTTCTATTCCTCGGCGGACAATAAACCCAAGCAATTTCCCAGCAGGGACACCAAA
>NW_017672893.1:0-4970 GCF_001879085.1 Nicotiana attenuata
TCCATCGAGTTATTTGGGTTGATTTTGAGGTTTCCAAATTCTAAATCAAATCTCCAGCTCACTCGAGGTTGAAAAATGGCATGAGTTTCCTTGTGCTGCTAGTATTTGAGGTTCTAGAGGTCCTAGGGCTATTTCGAGTTAATTTGGGTCACTCAAGCTTGGTTTGGTGCTTGCTAGAGTTATTTGATTGAAAATAATTTCTGGGTTGCTTGACACCATTTCCTGGGTTTGAAATTGGCTTTAAACTGCTGCTGACTGCTGTGTACTGCTGCTGACTATTCCTTCTTCTTACTTTCCTAACATTCCAGGTACTCCTTTGGCCTCAAGTGCTATGTGAAGATTGGATCAACTTGTGTGACCAAATTTGAAAATAAATGATGAATTATCACCTGTTTTTCTTCTCGTAAAATGCCTACTGTTTTATTTAGTTTAGATGCTCATCGTAGTTGAGTTATTTGAACAATGCATTATTTGTATTAATAGGACTGTTGGACTGATTGTAACTGGACTGTTTGAACTATTTTCAGCATATTATTAGTATCCTATCTAGTAATGTTAGTTTAAATCTACTGCTTTAAGGCTAGCTATCATGTTAAATGTTAGTAGTGTTAGTACCATGTTAGTTTGAATGATTAAAATGGGAAGGTAATGTGAACTTAAAGCTGGTTTTAGAACCAGTATTGGTACTCCGCGGGAATATTAAGTTTAGGTCTAACAAATGTGCAAATGGCTCAATGCTTCAGTTTTTAATTTCAGTAGTTAGGTTTTGAAATCAGAGAATTAACATTTCAGTATATTAAATTTTTGAGTTTGATGCTTCAGTTAATTGTTAATCACTTTAGTTAAATCATTGAATTCTAAATGCTTGTAGTAACTCGTTAACTTAGACAGGATCTAAATGCGAAATTTGAATTTAAAGTTAGCAGTTGTTGATTTGAATGGACCTAAATTGTTCCTTTGTAACAAAATTGTTGAGTTCATGTTTTGAAATAAATTCAGTGGCTTCAAAATACAATTAAGGTCCAGCAGTTGGTCTGGGCTCGCCGACGGGCCACGGCTTGATAGCTTGTTTCGAATGATTTGGGCCCTAGCTTCGCTGATGCATGGCCCAGACCCAGTTCTAACTTGCTTTACCATTTGGCCGGTGCTGAAGCCCAAGAGTTAGACAGCTTCTCATGAACGAAGCTGAATGATTTCTATTTCCCCTGGGCTGGTTTTGAAGCCCAGTATGCTGAGAGCCTAATTCACTATGGGATCTGATAGTTTAAATATAGGTCTTGGGCCTGATTTTTATTTGTGCAAGGCCCACGTCTTGGCAGTTTTCTTTGCACGAGCAGGGTTGAATCTGTTTAGGGCCAATTTTATGCCCAAAAATGCTAGAAGTCAAAACCCCTTTTAAAAAAATTATATTAGGAATATGGGAGTTAATCTGCAATATGAATTTAGGCTTTCGAGTTAGGTAGCGGGTCCAAATTAAGAGGGTTCTCCCTTTTGTTTGAATTCGGACTTGAACTCGAGGCCCGAATTTATAAATGCAAATTAAGTAGGCCCTTTAGAGACAAAAAAAAGATAGAAATCTTAGTTTGCTTTAAGTTGGCCTTTAAATAATAAAAGTGAGATGAGCCTCGCCAAAAAAAAAATGCATAAATTGCGGGGCCCTTATTAAATGCTTTATTAAAAATATATTAGAAATTCGGGACATGCCATTTAGTGAATTTTCATGGCTTCCCGCAAAGTTAATAAGACGCTAGCCACTTTAGGCGCGCTTTTAATAATTTTACCTTCTTAAATACGGGTGTGCATTTCATGCGACCCAAATCCAAATCCCAAAACGTTGAATAAGAGGTGTCGAGGATCCGGGTGCATTTCATGTGACGTGATCCAAAAACACGCTCTTAAACGACGTTCACTTTCATAAAAAACTAATTAAAAGCGGTTAAACAAATTTATAAAATTGCACTATAGGTTTGAACATGTATAAAAACCTGATATTAAGCCATTTATAGTAATTTAAGCGACCGTGCTAGAACTACGGGATCCGGGGGTGCCTAACACCTTCCCCCGGGTCAACAGAATTCCTTATTCAGAATTTCTGGTTCGCAGACTCCAATTGGGAAGTCGAATTTTTCCACGATTTGGGATTTAAATTAAATCGGTGACTTGGGACACCAAAAGCCAATCCTTTCCCAAGTGGCGACTCTAAAAACAAACAAATAATCCCATTTCGAATAATGTCACTTTAAATGGAACAACTCCCTTATACATTATCCTTCGGGGTAGGTGTGTAAAAAAGGAGGTGTGACAGCTCTGGCGACTCTGCTGGGGACACGAACCCAGAATTTCGATTCAGGGTTCAAGAATTCGAGCTTAGTGCAATTGTTATATTTGGCTTTATCTGATTTTTCTACATGTTCCATGCTATATGTGCTAAATGTTTTACTGCTTTGATATTTGTTGAAATTGTATATATAAACTGTCGCGAATCCCTTCCTCTTTCTGAGCCTTCTACATCATGGAGAAGGGTGCACTTCGTGTAGCTTCTCTTCTGTTTAGAGTCTTTTCCCATTTAGAACGAGGTTTGGATAAGTTGCAAAGCCGGCGGAGCTTCTGTATCCCCGGTACGCTGCCTCCCCCTCGGCTCGAGTTGTCCGCTCGGGTAAGCCAGGTCTAGACCAATAAACCTAGGGTTTAAACCTAGAAGAACAAAACCTCATGCTGGATCCCTAGTAGGACATTTGTTTGCATCATGTGCATTTGACTTAGGGGACTCAACACAGGGGTTGGGTCCGTCTAGGACAGGTGACCTGAAATAAATTCATCATCCTGATGCATCTTACGTGCTACTTGCACATTTATCTGCTCGGCTCTGCATGTTGACCGGCTTGTCTAAATGAGTGAAGTATGAAAATAAGCAGTGTTAGGACTAAGTGAGGGTAACCATTTGTTTTGAAAAAACCCCAATGCCCAAATAGTACCGAAATGCTGCCGGATTTTGGAAAATGAAAAGGTGAAAAGTGAAAAAAATATATATTTGGAAAATAGTAAGAAATTTGTGGTTCAAAATAGTTTTGATTTTGGCAAATCTGCCCGAACTGCGCCGGTTTGATTCTCACCGGATGTGAGATACGTAGGCAACCCTCATCGGGTCCAACCTCCCTTTTGCAAAAATAGCCAAAATGTCAAATTTTTAATTTTGTGTCACAAATAAGTCGGGTGATGCCACTCCTGTCTAAAATAAGCCGAATGTCCCCAAAGGACGCCGGAAGGCCTTTTTTGCAAGAATAGCCACCCTGAGTCATTTTTAATGGTTTGCGGGCACAGCCTTAAAATCTTCGTCCCCGAAGTGCTGAAAGGCCGTATTTGCAAATCCAGTCCTTGATTTCTAAATAAAGAATTTTTGCACAAATAGCCCTTTTTTCAAAATAAATCATTAAATTCCCCTAAATAAATGTGCAGGATGAATTCAAGTAACATCAAAACCTTCTCAGTCCTGAGCGAGATCCCTTTGAAACTCCATATGTGGTGGCATGACTTGGGAAAAGGAAGCAGAGATACTGTGGTCAAAAGTTTGGGCGGTCTCGTAGATTTATTGAAAATCAAACCAAGGAAGGATATCATCGAGGCACTAATACCATTTTGGGAGCCGACCCGTAATGTATTCCGGTTTTTCGATTTTGAACTCACACCTACATTAGAAGAAATTGCCGGATACGCAGGTCTCAACGGGAACCTCCGAGGTAGGTACCCATTGGCCCCACGACCGGTAACCCTCCACAGGTTCTTGGATTTGTTGAACATTAGCCGAGATATTCAAGACCCGCATCTGGCGGAAGGGTGTTGTACATTGCATTTCTTATATCACCGGTATGGTAACCCCAAAGGTTTCGAGGAACCCAACACAGGATTAACACATGCTGGAAATAAAGACAAATGGGAAGCCCGACGGGGATTAGCCTTCATGGTGGCCTTTTTGGGAGTGGTAATTTGTCCTAGGAAAGATGGTCACCTAGACCTTGGTCTAGTAGGGATGCTAGATGTTGCCATGAAAAAACCTACTAGCACAGTGGTTCCCCTGATTGTAGCAGAAATGTACCGAGCTCTGACCAAATGTCGGGAAGGGGAGAAATTCTTTCAAGGTTGCAATTTGCTCTTGCAATTGTGGATACAGGAATACCTCTGTCACTGCACAGGCTACATGAACTACGGTTTAACCGGGTTGAGTTGTATTGCAGAATTCGACACCGGGTTACAGGTATTGAGTTCCCTGAGGGTACTGAGGCCTGGTCGTCATGTTTAAGATCCCTCACTGCAGATAAAGTTGAATGGGCTTATGGATGGCTTCCTGCTACTGAAGCTGTATACACATCAGCAGAGGTCTCTTATATTCTTTTGATGGGTATTCGAAGCATTCAGCCCTATGCTCCTTATCGAGTTTTGCGACAATTTGGAAGATTTCAGACGGTGCACAACGATGAAGACCTGAGTGGGCAAGTCATTGAGTTAGGCCCGAAAGCTGCATTCCCTGAAGGCCGAATCCGAAAGATATGGAATGAGTGCAGGTACCTTGAGCCTAAGACCATAGTACAAGACCGAGCCAGAGGTGAGGTAGATCCCAAATACTTGGTTTGGTTTGGTAAAAGATTTCAAATTCCTGAGAGACCCGCCAAAAGGCCACATGTACAACAGTTTACTATCGAAGCCCAGGTGCAATGGGATTGGTTGGCCAAGGAAAAGGAGTACAGGGCCCGAATAGGAGCATTGGAAAAACGGGTTCAGGAGCTTCGGTTTGAAAACAGCTTGCAAGCCGCAGCCGATGAAGGTGATAAAAAGCAACTGGCCCAGGAGAATGAAGCTCTCAAGGCCCAAATTCAACAAATGAAATTAGATGCCAGGAATCGAGAAAGAAGTCTATCCGACGAGAGATTGATAAAAGGGTTGAAGAAACAAGTCCTGGACTGTCAGGAAGAATT
>NW_017672893.1:11844-81395 GCF_001879085.1 Nicotiana attenuata
GACAGGAAGCAAGAACCAGTTCCTTTCACTTGAGGACCTTAAAGGAGGTAATGTCTCCTTCGAAAATGGGAAGAAAGGTGAGATCATTGGGGTTGGCAAGATAGGTAAGACTAATTCTCACTATATTGAGAATTTCTACCTGATTGATGGACTGAAATACAGTGTAATAAGTGTATCACAACTTTGTGATAGAGGTAACATGGTTGCATTCACCTCTACAAAATGCTTTGTGATTAATCTTATCACTGACAAGATAATTTTGCAGGGAAAAAGAGTGAACAATATATATATATATATATATATATATATATATATATATATTGTGGATCTGTCCACACTCTCAAATAATGAACTCACATGCTTAAGGGTGTTGGATAATGATCCCCTCCTTTGGCACAAAAGACTTGGACATGCCAGTCTAAGTCAACTCAACAAACTAGTCTCCAAGGACTTGGTAATAGGACTGCCTAACATTAAGTTCAAGGAAGATAAAGTTTGTAAGGCTTGTGCAAGGGGGAAGCGTGTAAGATCCTCTTTCAATAGCTAGAAAATGGTAAGTACCACCAGAACGATGGAACTGGTCCATATGGATCTTTGTGGACCAATGAGAACTCTGAGTAGAGGTGGTAAGGGATATGTTATGGTGGTTGTTGATGATTAATCTAGGTTTACATGGACACTGTTTCTAATATCTAAATA
The DNA here is from genome assembly GCF_001879085.1 of Nicotiana attenuata. Taxonomy (NCBI): domain Eukaryota; kingdom Viridiplantae; phylum Streptophyta; class Magnoliopsida; order Solanales; family Solanaceae; genus Nicotiana; species Nicotiana attenuata. The sequence continues at coordinate 12,544 of NW_017672893.1, forward strand.
TGCAGCATTTGACATGTTCACTTCTTTTGTTTGAAAAACTGAAAAACAACTAGGTAATCAACTTGCATGAATTAGGTCTGATCATGGTACTCAATTTGAAAATGCTAAATTTGCTGACTTTTATGATGAGCATGGCATAGATCATAATTTTTCTGCTCCTAAGACTCCACAACAAAATGGAGTAGTTGAAAGAAAGAATAGGACATTGGAAGAAATGGCTAGGACTATGCTTCTTTCTAGTAAACTGCCTCATAGTTTCTGGGCAGAAGCTGTGAACACTGCATGTTACATCATAAATAGGTGCATGACTAGACCTCTTGTTGAGAAGACTCCCTATGAGTTACTTAAAGGGAGAAAGCCAAATATATCCCATCTTAGGGCATTTGGATGCAAGTATTTTATGCACAATAATGGTAAAGACTCCCTAGGTAAGTTTGATCCCAGAAGTAATGAGGGAGTATTCTTGGGATATTCTTCACATCTTATAAGATCTATAACAAAAGAACTATGCGTGTAGAAGAAAGTGTACATGTGGTTTTTTATGAAACTAACATTCTTTCTGAGAGGCAGGAACATCAAGATGAAGCAATTGGGCTGGTAAGAAATTCAAATGAAACCACCGCCAAAACTGAAGGTGCACCAGAGGAAGGAACAGGTGATGGAACATGTTCTTCGACCAAGGGCAACTTGATAGGGGGAACTGAACAAAGAGGAACTGATCCTCAAACCTCGAGGGAATCTGTCCATGAACCTGTTCCCCGTAACGAAATATTTAAGGAACATCTAAGGAAAACTAGCTGGTTGTGAAATCTTACAAGTACCAAAGTTCTCATCCCATTTAGAACATAATTATTGATCCAACCTCTGGAATCAAAACCAGATCTTCCTTGAAGAATCTTTGTGCTTTTGATGCTTTTCTATCTCTTATTGAACCTAAAAATTTTGCCGAGGCTTTGCAGGATGCAGACTGGGTGAATGCAATGCAAGATGAACTCAACCAATTTGAGAGAAGTCAAGTTTGGCATCTGGCACCAAGACCCAAGGACAAATCTGTAATTGGCACTAAATGGATCTTTAGAAACAAACTTGATGAAGATGGAACTGTAACAAGGAACATGGCAAGATTGGTGCTTCAAGGATATAATCAACAGGAGGGCATAAACTATAATGAGACTTTTGCTCCAGTTGCAAGATTGGAAGCAATTAGACTTCTTATAGCCTTTGCTGCTTACATGGAATTTACTCTCCATTAGATGGATGTCAAGAGTGCCTTCCTCAATGGCTATCTAAAGGAAGAAGTGCTTGTTAAGCAACCTTCGGGCTTTGAAAGCAAGAAATGTCCTGATCATGTGTACAAGCTTGACAAGGCACATTTTGGGCTCAAGCAGGCTCCAAGAGCATGGTATGAAAGATTATCAAAATTCCTACTTGAGCATGGTTACAAGAGAGGTAAAATTGACAACACTTTATTCTTGAAGGAAAAAGGTAAAGATCTCTTGGTAGTTCATATACGTTGATGATACAATCTTTGGAGCAACTACTGATAAGATAAGTAAAGAATTTGCTAAACTAATGGAGAGTGAATTTGAAATTAGTATGATAGGTGTTAATTTCTTTTTAGGCTTGCAGATTAAACAAAATTCAAATGGAACTATGATCCATCAGCAGAAGTATGTGAAAGAGTTGCTTAAAAGATTTAAAATTGAAGATTCCAAAGAAATTGACACTCCTATTGCAACAGCCACGAAATTGGATATAGATGAACCTAGTTCATCTGTTGATCTGAAGTTGTATAGGGGAATGATTGGTTCTTTGTTATATCTCACTGCTATCAAACTTGGCATTGTTTTCAGTGTAGGCCTTTGTGCTCGATTTCAGGCAAATCTAAAGGAGTCTCACTTGACAGTTGTCATGAGAATATTGAGATACTTGAAAGGCACCACTAACCTTTGTCTATGGTATCCAAAAGGTAGTAATTTCAACTTAGTGCGATATACTGATGCTGATTATGCAGGTTTTCTTGTGGATAGAAAGAGCACCTCAGGTATGGCACACATTCTTGGCTCATGTCTTGTGTCTTGGGATACCAAAAAGCAATATTTTGTGGCCTTATCTATTGCTGAAGCTGAGTATGTTGTTGCTGCCTCATGTTGTGCTCAATTGTTGTGGATCAAACATCAATTAATGGATTTTGGAACTGATGTAGGTTGTATCCCTATATTATGTGATAACACTAGTGCCATTAGTATGAAAAAGAACCCGGTTCATCATAAGAGAACTAAACACATAGATGTTAGGCATTAGTTTTTGAGGAACAACTATGAGAAGGGTTTGATAACTGTGGAATTTTGTGCTACTGACAAGAAAATAGCTGCCATCTTCACAAAAGCTCTAAGTAGAGATCACTTTGGAAGGAACGTGTTAGAATTAGGGATGATTAAGATTACCTAAAAGAAACCAGTTCTAACTCAAAATTGGTTAGAAAATTGTGAAGTTTTGTACATAATTAGATTAGATTTTGCTCAGTCTCATACTTTCATAAGTATACTCCTATGCCATGTGCTAATATGACTCATTAATCTTCAATGATATTATCTCTATCATCAAGATTACTTGGTACGTATTCTCCACTCTGTATAGCTTGAAATAATTATATTTGGATCATGGTTAAGAGAAGAGTCCTATTCAATCCCAAACCCCGCTTGAACTTATCCGTTAAAAATGAACCAGTTTCGTTCAAAAGGAGTCCACGACCGTATTAAGTGCCTAGATTCTAGGGACACTCTTCAGCGTTTTTTCAAATAGAAATTCAGTTTGATTAGACTTCTGAAAGACTGCCGTTACCCAATTAAACACTCTTCTTTAAATTTATTAGGCTTAGTGTCTTCTTCACTCAAAATTTTCAAGCTGTCAAAATACTCTCCATCTTCTCTCATCTTCCAAACACACTCAAACTCTGTTTTTTTACACCCAAGCATAGAAATGGCTAACACCTCTGAGAATCCCTCGTCACCACCCAAGGAAACCTCACCCACACCATCTGATATTCCTTCAACTACTCCCATCTCTAAGAAAGGAATGGTATAATTGATGGCTCGTAAGGTTGTCGCTGGTGGAGAACAAATCAAGAAAATAAATGAAAAATTAAAAACAAGTAGGGAAGAAGAACCCCAGAAATCTGGTGAGTCATTCAAGTATGCAATTGAAGGGGAATAAACCATTTCTTCTGAGACATAGCAGGTAACGTCTGGCCCTAAAGTTACTCCTAAAGCTATTTCTGAGGTTGCTAAAATTTGGAGACTAGGTTTGTTCTGGTAGGATCTACGACAGGTGTTGAAACTACTGAGTTTGGAAAGGTGGGTGGTAAAAATAAAAAGAGAAAAAAAAGAGAGAGAGGGTGCTCGAAGTGCTGTGAGGGGAATGGGTAAAAGAGTGGCTGAATCTTCACCCACTCTTGGTAGTTTAACTAAAGAATCAGGTGCTATGGTAGTTTGGAGTGAGGAATCTGCTGGAGAAGAAGAGAGCGTGAGAGAAATAGGGGGAAGTGGGTCTGGAGAAGCTGCTGAGGGGTTAGTTCGTTTAGGGAAGGATGTTGAAGAACCTGTTCCATATGAACAGGAAACCCTCGCAGACCTACTGAAAAGGGTGACCGGAAGTTACAATCCCAAGAACAAAGGAAGTTCAAGAGTGAAAATCCCTGGCACTGCTAGGCAAACAAGAAGAGAAAGGCTGCCTCTTATATCCCTGTAGAGACTCCTCCCACAAGAGGAAGAGCTGCAAGGAGTCAGAAGAAGCAGAATGAGGCTGAACTGGAAAAGGCCTTAGAAGAAAGTAAGAGAAAAGCTGCTGCTAAGGGAAATAAGAAGGTTGTTGGGCCTGTTGAGGCAGTTGCAACTGATGAGTTGGACCTGGTCCTTTGAGATGAAGAGGAGACAGAAGATGTGGAGGTTGTGACTCCAAAAGCTAAGAAAGTCAAGACTTTCATAAAGAAGTCTATTTCAAAAACAAAGTCTGCTGAGCCATCTAGTTTGGCTAAAAGAACCAGGTCTGCATTGAAATTACGAAAAGTGAAAATTGTGGAGGAAGAAGAATGGAGTGGAGAAGAAGAAGAAAAATCTGATGTTGAGAAGGACAAGATGGTTAAATTTGGTAAGAGAACCATCTTGAAAGGTAGACTCCTCAGGGACTTGGAGGAGGAACGAATGTTACCGCTGCTGGAGAAGTTACAGTTGCAAGGTTGGAAGGACATGGTACTTCAGATGGAGGGAAGGGTGGCCAAAACTGAAATTGTGGAGTTCATGGTAAACTGTGAGATCAAAGATGGTAGGGTTACCACTGTGGTCAAGGGGGTGATAGTGACTTTTGATGATAAAGAACTGCGAGAGATCTTAGGTGTACCTGCTGAAGGGTACAATGATTATAAGAAGCTCAAATGGCCAAGTCTAGAGAATCTCCCTACTGCCCTTGCCATTACTAGGAAGTTTGGTGACAATGGAGAGGAACTTGAGCCCAAGGCTATTTATAAAAGTGAGATGAATCCACCCCACAAAGTGTTGTTCATATTTGTTAACAAATGTGTGCTGCCAAGGCAGGAAAGGAGAAACATTGCCACATTCATGGACCTGGTCCTCATGGAATGTTTGGACAGTGGGAGGCAAATCAATTGGCCTGGATTTATTATCCAGCTTCTTGATATGGTTCTAAATGGCACCATGACTCACGTCATACCCTATGGTTTTATTCTCATGGCTGTACTTGCACACTTCAAGGTACCCATCAAGAAATGGGAAGTTGGTACAAGCATAGATCATTTTGGGGGAAACACTCTAACTGCTTGTGACTATGAAGTCCAAACCACTCCCAAAGAACCCGATTCATCAAAAAAGGTACCAGTGAACAACAAAGTGCGAGCTTTGGTGCAAGAAAGTGGGGCTAATGATGCTGTGATTAATAGGCTGAAGAATTGGTTGGCTGAAGTGGAGACTGAGAAAGATGCTCTCAGAGCTGAGATGGAAAAACAGAAGGAGAAGAATGATGGCATTCTTTAGGATATGCTGAAACTACTCTAAGCCAAAAACAAAGAACCTGGTCCTTCCCGGCCTTAAGCCTCCTAGCCTAGTGTAGATAAACCAGTGACCCAGTTCGGGATTTCTTTTTCTTTTACTCATGATCCAGTGTTTTTACTCTTTTTATGCTTTGTGGTAGGATGTTATCAATCAATGAAATTCACTGCCTTTTGCTCTAACTGTTTGTTGATACTTCTTAGATGGCTAATATCCTTATATTGATAGATGATGCTTAAATCCATGATTACATTTGAAGTAGCCCTAGTGGACATGAGTAATTTCTATTAAAATATGGTTATATCACATAATTATGCAACTTTATGATGATGCCAAAAGAGGAAATTAGGTTGTGCGTTTACTTTGGACTGTGATTTTTATAACCTAATGAACCTGGTCCTTGATGATTAGTGACTTTAAAAAGGTAAAATATTCTAACTTTGTGTTGATGTTGAGCTGAGTTGTAACAGCGCCTACGCTTGTGAAAAGCACAGAGTTAGTCATCATGAAAAAGGGGGAATTTGTTGGCCCAAGTGAAGTTTGTTTTAAAGATTGACAAAGCAACTCAAGTATGAACCATGTCTATCAACAGTGTACACAGGTACATGCATATTTAAGTATAAGGGATGCACGTGACGGAGATAAGCTTAACTTGTTATATCTTATATCTCTTGATCGAAAAAATTGCATAATTGATAAGGAGAAGGACTCCTTACTCAAAGAGAACACCATCCAAGATAAGGAAGGAGTTAGAAGTTGAAGTTAACTATAACTCTTCCAGCACGGAAGAGTAGCATTAGAACTCTAGTTATTTTCTATTCTACTAACTCTATAAATTACAAGATGTTCTCACTTTACAGGTACGCACAAAAGCTGAAGTTAAACGTGAGTTGAGAGCAAAATAGCAAGGCATTTTACAAGCAATTCTTGTGTGATTCAAGTGTGCGAACCTGAAGCTACATGAACCAGATAGAATAACCAGTTCCTAGTGTCTGTCTTTTATTCTAGTTTCATTGTAGTAGGTGGTTTTCAAATTGTACCTTTCAGCTTTATCTAGAAGCAATTGTATTAGGTACTTTGAGTATTCAAGTTAGAGTTAACTTGAAGTTGTCGCAACAGTTAGAGGCTGGTTGCTACAACGGGATTAAAGGTAATTCTTAGGTTTGCAAAGAGTTTTTGTAAATGCTGTTCTGGCTCAGTGATTTAGTGAAGTGTTGAGGAAAATCCTACTGAGTAGTAGGTCATGATTTTTTCAACTTTTGAGCCGGCTGTTTTCCACGTAATAATACTTGTATTCTTTACTTTTCACATTTATTATTTCCTCAATAGTAGGTTAAGGAATACATAAAAGAACCAGGTCCTTCTATAATCTGTGCACGCAAAAATTGGACACCATACAAATCACTCCCTCTTGTGTGGCATTGAAGTATAACATCACTGGGGACAAAGACTCAATATGACTCAATCTAAGAACAACTTCCATCTTGGTCCAGGGTACCACAGCTTCAGACTATTCTTGATGACTTGGAGTGCTCTATTGGTTTGACTATTTTGGACGCACATCTCGGAGTTTTCAAAGAAAACAAATAAATTTTACTGATTCGACAATCCGAGTCAAATCGAAAAAAAATCGATTAATGATTTGGTTTAGTATTGAAAAAACAAACCGACCAAAATTGGCATGGTTTGGTATTAATAAAAAAAAAAGTGAAACCAAAACCAAACAAACCAACCCGACATTACACGTATACATTATTTTAAAATATTTTATACATAAAAACATTTATCATTATAAGAGAATGTTGGAATTCTTTCTCATGCACCCTCCACAATACAACACCACCTCGGAATGATAGTATTGAGATCTTATATTTTTGGTTTTGCATTGGTTTAGACTGTAACTTAATATTAGTTTTTTCTTCAATGTTTTGCCATGTAATTAATGCTTATTAGCAATACTCATTTTAGTATCGGTTAATATTTTCATACTATGTTCATTTTCATTATATCTTATTAGCAATACTTGTTTTATAAGATTTTATGATCTTTATTGTTGGTAACACTATATTTTAGTATAATGTCATGACTCATCTCGCGTGTTGTGCTATTTTCTTTGAAAGTACCATATAGTTGTGTTATCTTAGTAGGACATAAGAAGTATTTGAAGCATTTACCGAAACCAACCCCCCTCCCCCCTCCCGAATTTTTTTGATTAATATCGGATATAAATGAAATTTTTACACAAGGTATTGGACTCATTAATTAAAAAGCTCAACAAACATTAGTACTAGGGGTGTACAAAGAAAATCGATAAACCGCACCAACCCGATAATCCGAGTCAAATCGAGAAAAAAAATCCGATTGTGGTTTAGTTTGATTCGGTTTGGTGTTGGAAAAAAAATCCCGACCATAATTGATTTTGTTTGATTTTAACTAAAAGAAGTCAAATCGAAATCACAACCCGACATTACATTTATATAATTTTAAAAAATATTGTATGCATATAAATATTTATTGTAATATACTTTATAAATATTTCTTAAACTTGATCACAGTTTTATCTTCAAAAGTATTATTTATAGTCTGCATTTAACATTCTTGAATGGTCCAATTAATTTTATAGCTTATAAAGGTAGTATGTCAAATAAAGTTCAAATCAATACTAATGCTAGTAAAGGAAATTTGATTCAACACTAGGAATGTCAATAGTATTGGATATCCATTTTTTAGTTTTCCATTGATTTATAATGAAAATGTATAACCTAGTTTACCTTTTTTATGCTTATTTGTGTAATTAGTAGTACTTATTAGTTGTACTTATTTTAGCGCGACCTATATAGTAGTTTTAGATTATGTTAATTTTTATTATGGTGTATTAATTAGTAATATTTTCTTTGTGCGATTTTATTATCTAAGTTATTGCATATTTTAGTACAACGTTATGACTCATCTCATATTATTTTATTTTCTTAGAAAATATATTATATAGTTGTATCCTACTAGGACTAAAATAAATATCTGGAGCACAAGTTACATATTTTGTGCAATTAAGACTTTAACAAGAAAAAACCCGAAAATTCGAAAAAACCGAAAAACCCGAGAAAAACGAGATTGAGAAACCCGACTTCACTGCCTCCGGAGCTGTCATAATGTTTCTGAAATCAAACTCCAAGCCCGGAATGGAGGTGCCAGTACCCTGATCGCCTTCCTTCGGGAGAAAGGGGGTCAAGTCAAACTCCAAGTTCTGCATCTTCTGCAGCTCTGATTTCAGTTCATCAACATCTTTCCCGAGCAGAGACATATCTCCAACTTCACCTCGCTCGACCTTCTCAAGACGCACTTAAAAGTGCTTTAGGCAATCCTCATAATGTTGATGCTGTTGTTGAAGAACGCTCACTGAGGCTTGGACGGAGATCAATGCTTGCGGGATGAGATTTGGGATTTTTTTTGTCAGCCGGTCTACCTTAGCATTGGCGTGCTGAGCTAGTAGATCCAGTTTTGAGGGATCTGGTAAAGGAACCTGTGGTTGTGCAGTGGTTGGCTTTGGAGTGGCTGTGGAGGTAGCTGGGGCAGGAGAGGTGTCAGGCAGTACGGGGGCAGCAGGTGTTGTTGAGTCTGATGGATGAGGGAGTGAAATGTCTGATTGATTGTCCGTTTCCTTGTCTACTGCATCATTTATCCGAGTGATGTCAATATCTCGGAGAGCTCTCTCAAGTCGATCATGTTTTTGGATAGTAGGCACACTCACAAGCTTACATAAAGCATCGATCAAGCATGGGAAGGGAAGTGATATTTGTTTTTGGTTTGCTCTGATCCCCAGCTCCCTGAATATAATTTGTCCCACATCAATCTTTATGCCTGTCATGATGCATGCAATGAGGAGTGTTGTCACAACCCAAAATCCAATAAGGCCGTGATGGCACCGGACACCACTATCAGGCAAGCCAACAGCAAGAAGTTAATTAAATCCTCATTTTAATATTTTGAAATCATTTCTTTCCTTAAATTAAACAATAACGAATGAACTTCACTGAGAAAATAATGATGTCTTTAACAAATTTAAATACTGAATAATCCCATAGTCATCCCAGAACCCCGTGTCACAAGTGCATGAGCAATTTCTAGGAAAAAAATATAATACAATAACTGTCCAGAATACAAAATGGACAGACAAGAAAGTACAATACTCTGAAGGAGACTCTGCTGGCTGCGGGTCGTCTCAAGAGATGCAGCTCACCTAAGTCTCCATATCAACCATGCCGATGCGCCCAACGAGGCCACTAGACATGCATGTGCCTGTGCAACAAAAATGCACAGCAAGTGTAGTATGAGTACGAAAACAACGCGTACCCAGTAAGTATCCATTCTAACCTCGAAGAAGTAGTGACAAAGGGTCGACTTGACACTTACTAGTGGTCCAATAATATAGAGTACAATAAAGAAGTGAACAAGTATGGGACAGAGTAAATATATGAAACAGACAAGTATAAAATACGTGGTACAATTCCCCTCTTTACAATTTTACTCAAGCTCTCAACTAGCAAGTTCCCTCCGTAACCGGAGCATATGTATGGATATAGTGGAATTCATCAAAGAAGTTGTCATGATTCAAATCAGGGAAATTCCCTCAGATGTACTAGCTTCTTGCCAAATATTACGCACGACTCCATGAGGATAATATATATATAGGAAATGCCGAGGCGTACGGCCCGATCAACCATAAAATTAAACTATGCAATGCCGAGGGTCGAATGATGCGAACCATAGATGCATCTATTAACCTGCCGAGGCGAACGGCCCACTCCTATGAGAGTGTGGTACATATATCCTGCCGAGGCGAACGACCTGATCTAATAAGAGTAGTAGAAGGAAATACCCCGCTCGTGAATCATACGTGCGATGCGGTCAAGTATATATTCAAGAATCACCCCGCTCGCGGATCATACTTGCGACGCGGTCAAATATAAATTTCATAAGCTATTATAATATTCTTCAATTCTTTTCGAAATTACGAAGTTCAACTGAAACCTTTTAAATCTTAAGTTCATCAATTTCAACTCCCTTAAAAATATTTGATAAGCAAACTCAATCTCGCACCCTCTCAGGGCAAACAATAAACATAATCAATAACAATATCAACAAGGCACGATGTGAGCCTAAAACTAGCCGGACATAGGCATAGTTAGTAGCTACGTACGGACTCTCGTCACCTCGTGTGTACGTAGCCCCCACAACTAGAAGCACACAATAATTTAGTTCACCTATAGGGTTAATTCCCTCTTACAGGGTTAGAAAGGAGACTTACCTCGCTCCAAAGTTCCATAACTGGCATTCCACGCCCTTCCGATGACTCAAATAGATGCACAACGCTCCAAAACTAGCTAATAATTATGCGAACCCATTAGTATATGCACAATTACTCATTATAATCCAATTTATAACAATTTCTAACCCCGATCGAGAAGTCGGTAAAAATCACCCTTGGGCCCACGTGCCCGGATTCCGAAATTTTTGGAAGATAATCTTTACGCATTACCTCACGAACTCAAATATATAATTTACTCTCAATTTCATATCCAATTTCGTGGTCAAAATCCAAAAATACCAAGTTCTAGGTCTTCTACCAAAAACCCCACATTTTCTACTAATTTCCATGTTCAAATCCATATATAATCATATATTTAACTCAAAACTAGTATAAACCACTTACCTCATGCTTGGTGATGAAAAATGGCACTCCCAAGTTGCTCCAAAAATTTGCTCCCATGAAAGATTTGGGATGAAATGAGCCAAAATCGTCTTTTAAATAAACACACAGCCCAGCGATTCTTCGCACCTGCGGTCACTTGACCGCTTCTGCAGTTCCGCAGGTGCGGACAAAATACCGCTTCTGCGGTCTAGGTTCCAGCCCATTATCGCTTCTGCGCCTTCCCTTCCGCAGGTGCGGTCTCGCTTTTGCGGCGAGATGACCACATCTGCGGTCCAAGCGCTCCCTTCCAAACCCGCTTCTGCTACTCATAGGTTCACTTCTGCGGCCCCGCACCTGCGACCCAAGTCTCGCAGGTGCGGTTACAGCAGAAGGCAGCTGCTCAATTCTCCTTCTAACTCCAAATTCGATCCGTTAATCACCCGGAATCCATCCGAGGCCCCCCGGGACCTCGTCCAATTATACCAACACGTCCCAAAGCACATTACGAACTTAGTTGAGCCTCCAAATCCCGTCAAACAATATCGAAATCATGAATCACATCCCAATTCAAGCTTAATGAACTTTAGAACTTCAAACTTCAACATTCGATGCCGAAACCTATCAAATCACGTCCGATTGACCTCAAATTTTGCACACAAGTCATATTCAACATTACGGACCTACTCCAACTTCCGAAATCGGATTCCGACCCCGATATCAAAAAGTCCACTTCCGGTCAAACTTACCAAAAACCTTCAAATTACTAACTTGAGCTAAATGTCCCCAAAATGACCTATGGAACCCCGAATCCACTTCCGAACACGCTCCCAATACCAGAATCACCATACGAAGCTATTCCCAGACTCAGAATCCCAAACAAACATCGATAACATTGAAATGCACTTCAACCCAAATTTATTAAATTCTTCCAAAAAGCTAACTTCCACAATAGGCACTAAAACGCTCCCGGGTCATCCAAAACCCGATCCGGGCATACGCCCAAGTCCAAAATCGTCATACGAACCTGTTGGAACCTTTAAATCCCGATTCCGAGGTCGTTTACTCAAAAATCCAACCTTAGTCAATTCTTCCAACTTAAAGCTTCTGAAATGAGAATTTCCTTTCCAAATCAACTCTGAACTTCTGAAATTAAATTCCGACCATGCGTACAAGTCACAATACCTGAAGTGAAGCTGCTCATGGCCTCAAACCGCCAAACGACGCGCTAGAGCTCAAAATGACCGGTCAGGTCATTACATTCTCTCCCACTTAAACATACGTTCGTCATCGAACGTGCTAAGAACTGCTCGGGAGTTGTCCGAAATCACTGATTAACACCTCGTGCACCTACCCTTGCCACCACAACTCAGTTGAGCATATTTTCTCGAACAAATATGAAGATTCTCCCTTTTTACTTAGCCAAATAAACCTTAGAGCCACATTCCAACACCTGGAATTCTCTACCAGGCATGTTTCCAACATACGAACACCGTATCAATCACCACACAATGTACCAAAACATGATTGCGTTCCTTTGCTGAATTAGCACCATGCTCCACATAATTCACATTACCATAAAAACATCCTCTGATAATAATAGCCGGCATTCCACGAATCTGATGCTCATCCACACCTTATGACTCATATAAGTCCTGGTCCAACTCTTGCAATACTGCCATGACAGAAGAGATGTGTAGAAATTCATAACCAACTTCCCAGTCAGCAAATCATTGAGTCTATACTCCTGACAAGAACCATTACGTCATTCTGACCAAAATAATGGCATTTGCTATTTAATATACTTCATATAATTCGACCGCATTGATCCTAGATCCAATTATCTCGTCTTACCCAGTACGAGCTGCTTAGGCAACAAGCCACGCAACTAATATGAACTTTCCTCAGAAAAATGGGAAACAAAACGCACAAAATAGAATATGGGGAACTGTACTCAACATCACACTGTTGCGGCATGCAACCTGATCCAAGCAACATACCCGTGGCGGCGTGCCACCCGATCCACGCATAAAATTCACATAAGGAGATACTTACCGAGCTAAATTGCTCATTGCTACAAAGTACCGAATAACGGCGACGAGGATGCTAAGTGCATAATATCATCCCTGGGGAGACAGATAGCGCCATACGCTACAAAACTCAAGCACAACTAAGGTGCGATATATGATCTGAATCTCGAGAGCCATCCTGCTCACATAACACCATCGCTGCGCGGAACCTCAACGCATATGAAATTTACAAGCCGTTTCACAACTCACACGGCATCATATAGTATTATATGAAATAGCCGACGATGAAATAACATCCAACGCTCGAATACTCCTCCAAATGGAGTGCTATGCCGAAATGAACACATCTGGCCTGATATAGAGCCCACATTCATATTTAAAACCACCCACCGACCTCAAGCCGATTCTGACCGCACCGTACTAGGATAATAACCTTCCAAGGGTCCATAATAACCCCTTTTTCCCATAACTCACAAGAACAACCCTCATATTCGGAGCAAATCTCCACAGTCCACAACCCAATAAACCGAGTGCCCTGCAGGCATAAATTCTCAAAATTAGTGATATTACCACAATATTCACACTTGGATTAAATCTTCAATCAATCAAGTGACTACATGTCACACTTATACAATCTTCCCGTGAGATGCGCTCCCACGACCTTCCTCACTAGGTAACAAGTCTGCACATCCATACCACCGGTCACACTAACGCTATAAAGCAAATCAAGAATCCATAACTAGGATGCAAAACCTCTTTCACAAAACACCGATCTCAGGTGACGCTGAAAGCAATACCAGCTAACTTTAAAAATCTAAATCCCTTCCTGCTCATCCGAGCTCATGGCATCCTTGTCAATACCGGGTTGCAACCTTAATTTTTAACCTTCAAATTCCATACCGCTCACTGCACCTAACATGCCAATATGCGATAGTACGAGAATTTCATCATAACCCCAGAACCACTAATATGGTAAACACTTCATTACACAGAAACTTTTTACTTAACTCATTCCAAGAGAACCATAGCAACACGCGGGTGAATTCTCATAACCGTAGAACATTCAAAACCTCAAGTAGTGGTCTAAACCACCATAACCCTTCCGGGATCCGCCTGCACATAACAGGCCATAATACTTGAATACTTCCAAACAAGATCAATTACGGCGGCCGTTAAGCCGTGCACGTACCGCCAAAAATCACATGCATAACTTAATCACGCTGAAGGAACTGATCACTGCCATCGTTATGCCAATTCAACCATGGCTAACCAATCTAACTTCTTCTAATTCATCCTTAACTTGCCTTTAGAGATAATAAAAGCTCCATTCCTTACATCACCAACCTAAATCCGCACTCATCTTGAGTGACCCCATTCCACAAGACCACATTGTCTCCAAACCCATGAACCGTTTCATACCCTCCTTGCACGCACATTCGTATCTTCAACTAATACACCCATTCTGATAATTCCTTTACGAATCCATAGTCATTCTCTCTTTTTCCTCCAAATTCTACATTGCAAGTCGATAATATCATGGAACATTCCGTGCCTCTTATCACAACCCGCTACAAAAGCTTGATTCTTAATGGTATTGCGGGCTTGAAATTCTTAGGCACCGCATTTTTAACGTTTGAATTCACTAGGACCGCTGTTGAGAGTCACCCACTCTGGCTTGGTCCCGAATATAATCAGCTCCAAGGCTCCGCTGGCACATGAACACCCATCTCAATGAAGCACCCGACTGAATCACTTGCCTTGTAAATCACCTCTGTACGAACCATAAATCCTGAATCTTCCCAAAGCCTGAACATGAGTCAATAAGGCCAACTATGGCACACCTTTATCAATTTCTTTGCTCAGATTTCCACTTATATTCTTTTCCCTTAGCTGTAATAACTCACCAATACGCCGGTAACCCGAAACCTCACAAGTAGAGAACCATGCAACCCAATCGTAGGCGGTGGGACTCTCCCACTTAGCTTGAAGCCACTATTACATAACTCTGGAATCCACCAAGATTCTTTCTTTATTGTTGACATGATCTTACGCAACCAACCTGCCAAATTCCTCGAAATCCTTCTGTTAGCATTTCATGAATATTCTGAATCTCTAGCACCATTCACATATCCGACCTCCTACTGGGTAGTTTGTGAAATACTTTGCAGAAGCTTCACCAACCACGCGACCGCTGACCTGTTCATAGGAGATAACCCACCTGTGGAAATTACACGCCGACATCTTCCAACGTTGCTACACGGGGTACAATCACTACGACATCAATAACCCAACCTGAGCCCGTGCTCATCCACCAACTGTACTAGTCCGTTCACTTCTTAAGGACATCAACTAAATGTGCGACAATATCTTCCGATTCAAAGTCATGTTGTATCCTTCTTCATATCAAGCAACTCCTTTCTGTCATATCCAATCTTCCTTCGCATAGTAGCCAATATTCCAATTTAAGCTCGTGGACCCAATCACCGTCCACTAAAATTCCCAAATCACTCTAACTTTCCTCAAGGGGTGTACTTATCCCGCCACTGTACCCACATCCTACTCTGCCACTCTCCCACTTTGGTCAAACTTACTCCTTTAAGCAACTACTCAACTTTCGCTTCTTACGCCTGTCCTTCTAGAAATTTAACCACCACGGACACTTCCCACATGTCCTTCCTCATCCTTTACTGCCCAGTTGTTGCCTTAAATAAAAATTTACCTCTGTAGCACTTGAACCAATAGACTGCTACTAACTTTAAACCCCTTCAAAGGTCATCTTAGGAACACCGATTCACTCTTGAACCACCGCACACCGCAATCTCTGATAGCCGCTTCTCCGTCACTATTCACAATACTCTGCCCAAAGGCGAATTGAAGAAAACCATAATACCAGCGAACTTAACACCTTATATTCAATCAAGGACGATGACTCCACATCACAAATAAAGATTCCACCACGCTCGAAAATACCAATTATCGTTACTCCTTTAACCCAACCTGAACACTCATAGTTAGGTTGCCTTTCCTCCGCCGGAATTAAAATACTGAATCTCTGAATGGTGCACTGAGTAAACATCCTTCCAAGTCATTCACTGTTTCGACGCATAGACAAGCATCTAACCTTCACATCAATACCGTGCGATAACTGCTCATGAGCATCATAGCAACCTGGGCAAAGCCTCAAAGTTCTCAGAAGTACCGCTACTGAGCTGAAAAGACAGAATATCCTTCTGCAAGGCGACGAAAATAGCCCAAACTATGCAGGGAGAACATCGCGCACAACATTCGTAGTACCATTACAATTCCTCAATTCCCGATTTATAACAAGCGCGTCGTATCGCATAAGATTAAATAGGAAGGAAACAAAGGCATAAGCCTCAAATGAATCAAGTTGCATGATGAGGAATCAAGAAGGGAATTGCTCCTACCAGCCCTGTAGCTTCTCGAAGATAAGTACATACGTCTCCGTACAGATCCGCAAGACTCTACTAGACTTGCTCATGACTGGCGAGACCTAAGTGAACCTAGTGCTCTGATACCATGTTGTCACGAGCCAAAATCCAATAAAGGTCGTGATGGCGCCGGACACCACTGTCAGGCAAGCCAACACCAAGAAGTTAATTAAACCATCATTTTAATATTTTGAAATCATTTCTTTCCTTACATTAAACAATAACTAATGAACTTCACTGAGTAAATAATGATGTCTATGAAAAATTTAAATAATGATTAATCCCATAGTCATCCCAGAACCCGGTGTCATAAGTGCATGAGCAATTTATAGGAAATAAAATGTAATACAATAACTGTCCGAAATACAAATTAGACAGACAAGAAAGTACAATACTCTGAAGGACACTCTGCTGGTTGCGGGTCGTCTCGAGAGATGCAGTTCACCTAAGTCTCAGTATCAACCATGTCCCACTAGACATGCATGTGCCTGTGCAACAAAAATGCACAGCAAGTGTAGTATGAGTACCAAAACAATGCGTACCCAAAAAGTATCCAGTTAAACCTCGAAGAAGTAGTAACGCGGGATCGACTTGACACTTACTAGTGGTCCAATAATATCATATACAGTAAAGAAGTGAACAAATATCAGACAGAGTAAATATATGAAACAGACTAGTATAAAATACATGGTAGAATTCCCCTCTTTACAATTTTACTCAAGCTCTCAACTAGCAAGTTCCCTCCCTAACCGGAGCATATGTATGGATATAGTGGAATTTATCAAAGAAGTTGTCATGATTCAAATTAGGGAAATTCCCTCAGATATACTGGCTTCTTGCCAAATATTACACACGATTCCATGAGGATAATATATATATAGAAAATGCCGAGGCGTACGGCCCGATCCAACATAAAATTAAACTGTGCACTGCCGAGGGTCGAACAGCGCAAACCATAGATGCATCTATTAACCTGCCGAGGCGAACGACTCGCTCCCATGAGACTGTGGTACATAAATCCTGCAGAGGCGAACGACCCGATCTCACAAGAGTAGTAGAAGGAAATAGCCCGCTCGCAAATCACACGTGCGACGCGGTCAAGTATATATTCAAGATATCACCCCGTTCCCGGATCATACTTGCGACGCGGTCAAATATAAATTTCTTAAGCTATTATAATTGTGAGGCCCCGTAAAATTTTTTTGGCTCAAAACCTAGTATCTTGTGGTGTCGACTCCGAATATGTGTTAGGAATGCGTAGGCATGCCGCGGTTCAGACCCTTGGTATTGATCTAAGCTTGTAAAAATCAAAAGAATCAATTTTTCCAGAAAATACCATTCTGCGGCCCAGAATGCGGTCGCAGATCTAGTATGCGGACCGCATTCCTACCGCAGAGTGAAACAGAAGAGTTGTCATAATTAATGTTAAAAATGCGGTCTATTATGCGATCGCATAACCAATATCCGGACCGCATAATCGTCGCATAAGTTCCTCAAGGATTTGTGAAGGTCAGTTCTGCGGTGCACAATGCGACCGCATAACAAGAATGCGGACCGCATTCCTGTCGCAAATCCAAACAGAATCATCAGAGTTTTGGGGGCAATTCTGCGGTCCAATATGCGGACCGCATTTCAGTTCTGTGATCGCAGAATGCGACCGCAGATCTTGCTCGGGCTTCTATTTTCTAATTTTATACCCGACCCCCTTTTTAATAAAACACCCCCAGCCCCTCATTTTTAACGACCCTCTGCACAAAATAAGAGAGAGGAAGAGAGAGTCTTGAGAGAGAAAGTCATCTTCTCCAAATTTGATTCTTCAAAACCATCCGGGCTGGGAAATTTCAAGCTTATCTTCATCCCCCTTTTCTTGCAGGTAACATCCCTAACCCTTTTCACTGAATTTCTGGTTTAAACTGAGGGGGGGGGGGGGAGTCTCATGCATTGGTTTTTGAAAATAGTGGTTGAACTCACACATGCATGTCATTCTATAACCTAAAACCTAGTAAGAGTAATTGGGTAGGAGTAAAAGATGGTACAAAGATGGGTTGGTAACCTAAATAAGTTTGAGTAGAAATTGTGAAATTCTTTTCTAAGTCATACGCGTTAACTTGTGCACTAGATTGACGTTGCTAGACCATTTGGTGAATTGAAAATAGAAGTTAAAAGGGAATTCGGCTCCAGGTATGTATGGCTAACTTTGGACTTGTAAAATCGCCTTGTTTGGGTGTTTGAGTGCTTGGTATGTGATTTCTACGTGACTTGTTTGTGAAATTCCTGTGATTGGTATGGTTGAGTGATTGTGGTTGTGCCTTCGCTATATTGATGCAAGTAATCAGAAATAAACCAAGTTTGCGATTGTAAATGTGCTATGTGGTAAGAACTGTGAAACAAGTAATGGAAGGAAATGGGAATTGACGTGCTCGGAATAATCGTGGTAGTAACATATGTGGTTTGTCGTGGGAAATTATCGTCGTGACCTATCAATGCATATGAGTAGTGAAATACATGGAAATGGTATTGATGGCTATGGAAGTTCATGTAAATTGTTGTTGTTGTTGTTTCTTGAGGATTGTTGTTGTTGTTCTTTGTGAATTGTTATTGTTGTTGTGTTGTTTGTGAATTGTGATTGTTCGGTGGGATCGGGTTGCGCGCCGCAACACGAAGAAATAAGGTGTGGGTTGTGGTGATAAGGGTGGCCGAGGTAATAAGGGTGGCCGAGGTAATAAGGTTGGAAAGCGATCGAAATTGCTATTGAAATGAACTATGAACAAATTGTGAAATTATTGATGTGGAAATGTGGAAGGGGGAAACAGGAGAGATTGTAAACTTGTTGGTTTGATTGCTCTTTCTTTGTGGATTTGATTGTTGTTTCCATTACAATTACATGCTTGTTTATGGAGGTGTAACGACCCGACCCGTCGTTACGGGAGTTACCGCCCCATTTTCCCCGTTTTATGCTTCTATATGTTTCATTATATGTGTTTGGAGAATTTGAAGTAATTCGGTTAGAGTTCGGTTAGAAATGAGACAATAAGTCTCTTTATGAGAAGGTTAGTTTGGAAAAGTCAACCGAATGTTGACTTATGAGTTAGAAGGCTCGGAATGGAATTCCGATGATTCGACTAGTTTCGGGGGATGATTTGTGACTTAGGAGCGCAATCGGAATTGAATTTGGAGGTCCGGTGTAGAATTAGGCTTGAATTGGCTAAGGTTGGATTTCGGTGAATTCCGGATGGTAGGTGAGATTTTGATCCGAGGGTCGGAATGGAATTCCGAGAGTTGCACTAGCTCCGTTAGGTGATTTTGGATATGCGTGCAAAGTTTCAGATCATTCGGAGGTGTTTAGGTCGGGTTTTAGATCAAATGCAAGTTTCGGAAGTTTTAGTTTAACTTAGGCTTGAATCCGTGGTAATTAGATGATTTTGATGTTAACGATAGTATTTTGATGATTGGAACAAGTTTGAATAAGGTCTTGGGGTGTGTTGGTGCTATTGGTTGAGGTCCCGGGGGCCTCGGAGTGATTTCGGGTGGTTAAACGGAGAATCTTGATGTTTGTTGCAGGTCTGGTGCACCTGGCTTCTTGTATTTCGCATCTGCGGAAAAGGAGCCGCAGAAGCGGTTCCGCAGATGCGGCTAAGAGATCGCATAAGCGGTCCATGAGGGACCGGGGTAATTCCGCAAAAGCGAACGGGGTATCGCTTCAGCGTGTCCGCATAGGCGAAAACGAGGCCGCAGAAGCGGAATGGTGAGATCCGCAGAAGCGGATGGTTGGGCGCAAAAGTGGAAGGCCAAGGATTTAATGAAAAATCGCATAAGCGGTCATATGGCCGCAGAAGCGGTCCCGCATAAGCGGTTACGGGACCACAGAAGCGAAAATTGCTGAAGGGTTTTAATGAATCAATGTTCGCGAATTTCAGAAGATAAGAAAACATTTTTACTCTGCCAAGAGAGCTTTTTGAGTAATTTGAAGAGGGTTTTCAACGGGTATTGATTTGAGGTAAGTCTCTTGACTAGAAAACACCATTTTATGGAAGAACCAACACTCAAATTCATGAAAGTGGGTAGAAATTGTGAAGAACTAGGGCTTGGTTTTTGAAAATGAATTTTTAGGATTTGAAAGGCCATTTGAGCTCAGTTTTCTGTAAACTTTATATGTACGGACTCGTGGCGAGACGAGGAATCCGTTGGTGTGATTTTTGGAATTTTTCAAGAAGTGGGCCCGGGGCTCGGGTTTTACCAACTTCGTGAATTTTAGTACTTTTCGAGTATTTTTGATTGGGTTATGTTTCTTTAACCCATATTTATGTATTCACTGTGATTTTTGACTAGATTCGACACGCGAGGAGGTCGATACGAAAGGAAAAGGCATTGCGGACCATTCTACGGCCGGATAGAGGTGAGTAGTTGGTGTATATGATGGCCTGAGGGTTTGAAACCCCGACTTATCACATTGTGACGCTATTGTAGGGCGTGACTCGCACCCCATGGTAGGTGCGGGATTGGTTATGACTGGGGATTGAGACTTAGTCCATCCCGAACAAGAATATTTNGATTTCCGCATCTGCGGAAAAGGAGCCGCAGAAGCGGTTCCGCAGATGCGGCTAAGAGATCGCATAAGCGGTCCATGAGGGACCGGGGTAATTCCGCAAAAGCGAACGGGGTATCGCTTCAGCGTGTCCGCATAGGCGAAAACGAGGCCGCAGAAGCGGAATGGTGAGATCCGCAGAAGCGGATGGTTGGGCGCAAAAGTGGAAGGCCAAGGATTTAATGAAAAACCGCATAAGCGGTCATATGGCCGCATGAGCGGTCCCGCATAAGCGGTTACGGGACCACAGAAGCGAAAATTGCTGAAGGGTTTTAATGAATCAATGTTCGCGAATTTCAGAAGATAAGAAAACATTTTTACTCTGCTTAAGAGCTTTTTGAGTAATTTGAAGAGGGTTTTCAACGGGTATGATTTGAGGTAAGTCTCTTGACTAAATACTCGATTTTATGGTAGAACCTACATTTAAATTGTTGAAAGTTCATCAAAAATGGGTCAAGCTAGGGCTTGGAAAGCTGTGATGTAAAAATGGAATTTGGAGGGTCAAACGAGCTCCGATTTTGGTAAACTTTATATGCACGGACTCGTGGCGAGACGAGGAATCCGTTGGTGTGATTTTTGGAATTTTTCAAGAAGTGGGCCCGGGGCTCGGGTTTTACCAACTTCGTGAATTTTAGTACTTTTCGAGTATTTTTGATTGGGTTATGTTTCTTTAACCCATATTTATGTATTCACTGTGATTTTTGACTAGATTCGACACGCGAGGAGGTCGATACGAAAGGAAAAGGCATTGCGGACCATTCTACGGCCGGATAGAGGTGAGTAGTTGGTGTATATGATGGCCTGAGGGTTTGAAACCCCGACTTATCACATTGTGACGCTATTGTAGGGCGTGACTCGCACCCCATGGTAGGTGCGGGATTGGTTATGACTGGGGATTGAGACTTAGTCCATCCCGAACAAGAATATTTCTATATTGGCGACTGATACGCACCCTGTATTGAATATATCTGGGCTTATTGCCGTGTTTGGGGCCTTGTGCCGATCTGTAGCATCCTTAGAGGATGAATGTCATTGTGATAGCATGCTTTGTATAATCATTGATCTCAGTCCTGTGTTTAATCACTGTTATGAAATGCTAAGTCACTTTTTCCTGAAGTTAAATATCTAAAGTATATTCTTCTTAATAAATTGGAAATTGGGAAATTAATTGAATCTGTTACGTGACTCATATGTATGTTGTGGAATGAGTATGGATCGGGCTCCACACCGTTGGAGCCCGCAGCGAATGGTATGATTATATTGCGCTTGGGCTGAAGGAGCCCCTCCGGAGTCTGTACACACCCCCAGTGAGCGCCGTCGACGTTAAATGGATCGGGCTACGCGCCGTAGCGGTCATGTGCATTGCATTGCATCCTTACATTATACTTGACTAATATATTTGAATTAATTTTGCTGTTTCGTAGTTAGGTGTTGGATTGTTAGTTTTAGCTTTACTTTGTGGCATTTCGTGGATTTCTTATCTTCAGACATTTTATATGCTTATTACTCACTGAGTTGGTAGTACTCACCCCCTACTCCCTGCACCTTGTGTGCAGATTCAGGTACTTCGGGAGCTGAGTTGAGCTAGCCGCTGGTTTCCAGAGTTCCAAGAGTGGTCGAGGTAGCTGCTATGACGTCCGCAGGACCCGACTCCTCCCTTATACCTTTATTATTTCCGTACTTTAGAACATACTTATTTTGAGGATTCTTAACTCTGTATTGGTTAGAGGCTCTAGACTCATGACCCCAGGTCTTTGGGAGTTACCGTTTATGTCAGTATTTTGTATTGTTTTAATTGAGTATTTCAACTATGAGTATTAATATTTGATTTTAAGTATCTGATTAATTGGTTTTGAGCTTTGTGCTCGGGTTGAGAGAGTAAATGGTCGGGCTTGCCTAGCATTAGTGTGGGGCGCCATCACGACCGGGTTTGGGGTCGTGACAAGTTGGTATCAGAGCCTAGGTTACTAGGCCTCATGCTCGTGGAACGATACGGGGACGCCTGTATTTCTCCACGAGAGGCTGTAGAACCTTTAGGAAAACTTCACTTTCTTGGAATTCTTCTCGTGCGTACTTGATTCAGCTTGAGATATACCTCTTGAAATTCCTTCCACACGTCAGTATGCGCAATTGGGCGCTTAGTAGTATATGCGCTTTGATGGCTTGTGCTTCCCCGATCGAGGGGGGGGGGGGGGGCGAGATGTAATCTCCGTGAGTTGATGTTGGGCCAGTCTGGAGGACATGAGGCCGGACCTTTGCTTATGGCTTGAGCACCAAGGTGCTGATTTTGGTAAGCTGGAATTATGAACTTATATGTTCAGTATTGTCCCAAATTGTGGGAATGGCTGCTGGATAGCTACGTAATGAGTATGTTGGTACTGTGTAGTGTGTATGACAGTGGAAGGTATACAAAAACACGAACTAAAGGTAAAGCTAATGGGTAATTGGCTTATGAGGGGAAACCATTTGTTATACTAGTTAGACAAGTCTGGGAGCTAAGATCGCTTCTGTAAATGTATTATGACGAAATCTATGTCGAGGAGCACACCATGAAGGTCAAAAACATTAAGGAGAGAATATGTTCTTACTCGGTTGAATATCCCAATAATGGAGGATCGAAAGGTATCTTCTATGTGTTATGATTCGAATAGGTGCAACCCATGCCCATGTATCAATTTTGATAATATAATACATGTAGTATTGAGATTTATGTTGATATACATTGTGATGCTTGTCAAGTTGTGGCCGTGTTGCTAGGATGGTTTTGGTGATTCTCTGGCAGGTGGATACGCCCAATTACAAGGGAAACTCTGCCGAAATTTTTGGGATTAGTGAAATTAGTGAGAATTTGGTCGCCTGGAGGGTAGGCTTAACTGTTATGTGAGTGAATGCAAGAAAATGCAGAAGAGTTAAAATTCCAGATGATTTGAGTTTCCACAAGCTTATGAAAGAGCGAGTTCAATCTCACTATGGTATTACGACAGCAATGGAGCATATGTGTTATGAGTATAGTGTGTTGTGATATATGGCTTCGAGCCAAGTTGGGGAGCTTGCTATTGGTTAGCGGATTGGTGGTTATGTACTATGTTAGTTCTGATTTGATGCATGCTGGTGAATTAGCTCTGGTCGTGGAGATTGGGCCGGGAACGGCACGAGTGAAGGAAAATTTTGACAAAGATGTCATGAGCTCGGATGAGCAGGAAAGAAGTTTCGATTGTTAAGGTAAATTGGTATTGTCTTCAGCATCACCTAAGATCGGTNGCCAAGTTGGGGAGCTTGCTATTGGTTAGTAGATTGGTGGTTATGTGCTATGTTAGTTCTGATTTGATGCATGCTGGTGAATCAGTGCTGGTCGTGGAGATTGGGCCGGGAATGGCACGAGTGAAGGGAAAATTTTGACAAAGATGTCATGAGCTCGAATGAGCAGGAAAGAAGTTTCGATTGTTAAGGTATATTGGTATTGTCTTCAGCGTCACCTAGATCGGTGTTTTGTAAAAAGGGCCTTGCGTCCTGGCTAATGATTCTTGATCGCTCTTCAGCGTTAGTGCGACCGGTGGTTTAGAGGTACGCCCCAAATATTGTTGCGGTAGGTTGTGGGAGTGTGTCCCACTGGAAGATTATATAAGTGTGGCATGTAGTCACTTGACTTATTAAGATGTAAACTAGGTGTCAAGGTTGTGATGGTGTCGTTAAATTGAGGAATTCATGCCTGGAGGGCACTTGGCATATTGGGTCGTGAACTGGGAAGGATTACCCCGATTGTGATGGTTGTTCTTGTGTGTTATGTGAAAAAAGGGAGTGATTATGGACCCTTGAAAGGCTGTCAAACTGGTTCATGGTGAGCAGAATCGGCTTGAAGTCGGTGGATGGACTTAATGTGAATAATGGATCTATATCAGGCCAGATGTGTGCATCTTTGTAACGCGGTCCTCATGGAGGAGTAGTTAGGTTGATGCTTCATTGCCAGATATCTCACGTAGTGTTGCATTACGCCGTGTGATTTGTGAAATGACTCGAGAAATTGCTTATGTGTTGAGAATCCGCGTAGGAATGATGTTACTCGAGCAACTTGGCTCTTGAAATTCAGACTGTATATCGCACCTCAGTTGTGCTTGAGTTTTGTAGTTTATAACGCTAAATATCTCTCAGGGATGATATTATGCACTTAGCATGCTCATGACCGATATTCGGTATTTTGTTATAATGAGCAGATTTGGCTCGACGTGTATCTCCTTATGCGAGATCTATGTGTGGATCGGGTGGCACACCGCCATAGGTATGTTATCCGGATCGGGTTGCACGCCGCAACAGTGTGAAATCGAGTATAGTTTTCTATACGCTATCTTTGTATGCCTTGCTACCTGTTTTCCAAGGAAAGTCTGTATTAGTGCGTAGGATTTGGTAATTCCTTCCAGAGCTCGTTTTCTTTTGTATTGCATTTGAATTGGTGGCCTATTGGCACATTGGGGCATCATATACGACTTATAATTATGTCTGGAGTGGCTTATTGCCCGAACAGTTCGTACTGGGTAAGACGAGATCATTGAATTTGAGATCAGTGCAATCTGAGTATGTGAAGTAAAATCAAAGAGCTAAGACCATTGTTTGGTTCAGACTGAGGTGATAGTCCTTGCCAAGAGTATAGAAATAATGAATTGTTGTTTCGGTAATAGTTATGAATGTGTACAGGTCTCATCCGTCGTGTCTGTATTGTAAGAATTTGAGCAAGACCTATGTATGTCATGCGGAGCATGGGATGTGTAGTGATTCCTCCTAAGTGATTAGATAAATGATCTTCGGATGATTGGGGAAAAAGATACTGCTAAGTGGAAGTGATTGATGAGAGTATATGTCTCAGAAAAAGATAATGTGATTAAACTGATTATATTTCGGCAGTAGTGCGGCATGTTCTTGTTGGGTCCACTGGTGGTATTCGAGTTTGCTCGGTAGCACAGGTAAATATCGAGTATCTGCCGTGGAATGAAGGAGTATCAAATGTGTGCATGTATTCACACGGTGGAAACTGGGATCAGGTATGATGATTTGTGTGTTATATGGAGTTCTGATGTACAGGCTATGTTGTGATGTTGGAATTCAGACTGGTTCTCTTAGTGTTGGAAGATTTTGAACTATTGCATTTTGGGCTATGTCGGAAAATGCCACAGGCTGCGTGGCAAGGTGCATTAGACTATGTTCTAGTAGAATGGTTTATATTTCAAGGACCAGCGGATGGCTGGAAAGGATTGATGTTCTTGATTGGGCCTTCGTGGCGGATGCCAGTGCAGAGGCTTCTACCATTGATTCAGTTCCAGTATTGAGGGACTGTTCGGATGCATTTCTTGTGGCCGGACATATCGCCGGGTGAGATTGTGGATTTCGGTACTTAATTGGTGCCGGACACCGTATCGTACGGCTCTGGCAGGGGTTATAGTAGTGGAAGGAGCAGCTTCGGACTTCTTAGTATTGAGTTCGTTGGCAGGCCAGCGTGGCTACGTATGTAGCTTGAGTTAGCTTGGTTAGTCCCAAGTTGTATTGTTGAGGGACAGGTTAATTCAATCGTTATTGAACTTGTTAGTGGGCTGAGGAGATCTAGGAGTTACTTTTTCTGTGCTGTGAGGCGTATGATTTGCTGGTTATGGGCACACAATGGTGCAGTTCTATTAGGGGATTCATAGTGGAGGTCGAGCGGGAAGAGTAATTGCGTGTCGCTCGGTAAAAATGGAGTGTTGGGTATGGCCTATCAGGTTACGTGTCGTGTGTTATCTGTTTCACCGTGGGTGTGATGAATTGCGTTAGTGTCAGACATCAATTGTGTGTGGCTGTTGAATTTTGATTCACAGTGTCTTGAGGCGCTTCATGTGTAACAGTGTTGGGATAGGATCGCTTATTGTAGCGAGGCTATGTGGAGTTATGACCCTTCGAGGTAGATTCAGGCATTCTATTTCTATGATGTGAGGCGGGGTCTCAGCATTGTGTTGTGATGGTACTGATGAGCTTGAGGTACAGCTTTTTTTTCGTTTGAGTCATTTGTCATGATTTGAGTATGTTCAGACCGTTTCTTATTGGTGCGCGTATTATGCAAGTTGTGGCTTAGGCCTGTATTGAGGTGTCATATCACCAGAGTGATGTGTTGGATTCGAGTTGATCGTTGGGTTCATTAATGCATACGGACAGATTTGATCCCAGCTTGTTAGGAAGATAATATCGAGGTTTGACCCGGAAATATGTTGTGATATCAGTCAAGGGAAATGGATTCATGAATGGTCGATCTGAGAGATGATTACGGTTTATAGCGTGTTTCATTCATCGTTGGCGGTATATGAGAGTGTTGGAATAAGGCTTTAGCTAGTGAGAGGTTCTCTGCCGGTAATTGGTTGCTGGGGACAACTGCTGTGAATAGAAGTTATAGTTTCGAGTGGTTGGTTTAGGCGGTATATCATATGTTTTTCACCCGAGGGTGCAAGTATGGGTTATTACAGCTGGTTTAGGCTTATTTTGAATATAGATGTGAGGTTCTGATCTTGTGTATGATTTCGGAAAGTGCAGTGTGGTTCTATGGTTTATGGACTAGATGGATTGTGAAAAGTTCAGCCATGTTGTGTTATCGGACCTATGCGAGATAGGGTGACGTGGGATCACCCAGGGTATATGATTGGTAAGATCGTTCAGCTGTTGGTTGGCTTCTAGAACAACTCTGGATACGCTCGAGGACGAGCGTTTGTTTAATTTGGGGAGGATGTAATGACCCGACCCGTCGTTACGGGAGTTACCGCCCCGTTTTCCCCGTTTTATGCTTCTATATGTTTCATTATATGTGTTTGGAGAATTTGAAGTAATTCGGTTAGAGTTCGGTTAGAAATGAGACAATAAGTCTCTTTGTGAGAAGGTTAGTTTGGAAAAGTCAACCGAATGTTGACTTATGAGTTAGAAGGCTCGGAATGGAATTCCGATGATTCGACTAGTTTCGGGGGATGATTTGTGACTTAGGAGCGCAATCGGAATTGAATTTGGAGGTCCGGTGTAGAATTAGGCTTGAATTGGCTAAGGTTGGATTTCGGTGAATTCCGGATGGTAGGTGAGATTTTGATCCGAGGGTCGGAATGGAATTCCGAGAGTTGCAGTAGCTCCGTTAGGTGATTTTGGATATGCGTGCAAAGTTTCAGATCATTCGGAGGTGTTTAGGTCGGGTTTTAGATCAAATGCAAGTTTCGGAAGTTTTAGTTTAACTTAGGCTTGAATCCGTGGTAATTCGATGATTTTGATGTTAACGATAGTGTTTTGATGATTGGAACAAGTTTGAATAAGGTCTTGGGGTGTATTGGTGCTATTGGTTGAGGTCCCGGGGGCCTCGGAGTGATTTCGGGTGGTTAAACGGAGAATCTTGATGTTTGTTGCAGGTCTGGTGCACCTGGCTTCTGGTATTTCCGCATCTGCGGAAAAGGAGCCGCAGAAGCAGTTCCGCAGATGCGGCTAAGATATTGCATAAGCGGTTCATGAGGGACCGGGGTAATTCCGCAAAAGTGGACGGGGTATCGCTTCAGCGTGTCCGCATAGGCAAAAATGAGGCCGCAGAAGCAGAATGGTGAGATCCGCAGAAGCGGATGGTTGGGCGCAAAAGCGGAAGGCCAAGGATTTAATGAAAAACCGCATAAGTGGTCATATGGCCGCAGAAGCGGTCCCGCATAAGCGGTTACGGGACCGCAGAAGCGAAAATTGCTGAAGGGTTTTAATGAATCAATGTTCGCGAATTTCAGAAGATAAGAAAACATTTTTACTCCGCCAAGAGAGCTTTTTGAGCAATTTGAAGAGGGTTTTCAACGGGTATTGATTTGAGGTAAGTCTCTTGACTAGAAAACACCATTTTATGGAAGAACCAACACTCAAATTCATGAAAGTGGGTAGAAATTGTGAAGAACTAGGGCTTGGTTTTTGAAAACGAATTTTTAGGATTTGAAAGGCCATTTGAGCTCCGTTTTCCGTAAACTTTATATGTACGGACTCGTGGCGAGACGAGGAATCCGTTGGTGTGATTTTCGGAATTTTTCAAGAAGTGGGCCCGGGGCTCGGGTTTTACCAACTTCGTGAATTTTAGTACTTTTCGAGTATGTTTAATTGGGTTATGTTTCTTTAACCCATATTTATGTATTCGCTGTGATTTTTGACTAGATTCGACACGCGAGGAGGTCGATACGAAAGAAAAAGGCATTGCGGACCATTCTACGGCCGGATAGAGGTGAGTAGTTGGTGTATATGATGGCCTGAGGGTTTGAAACCCCGGCTTATCACATTGTGATGCTATTGTAGGGCGTGACTCGCACCCCATGGCAGGTGCGGGATTGGTTATGACTGGGGATTGAGACTTAGTCCATCCCGAACAAGAATATTTCTATATTGGCGACTGATACGCACCCTGTATTGAATATATCTAGGCTTATTGCCGTGTTTGGGGACTTGTGCCGATCTATAGCATCCTTAGAGGATGAATGTCATTATGATAGCATGCTTTGGATAATCATTGATCTCAGTCCTGTGTTTAATCACTGTTATGAAATTCTAAGTCACTTTTTCCTGAAGTTAAATATCTAAAGTATATTCTTCTTAATAAATTTGAAATTGGGAAATTAATTGAATCTGTTACGTGACTCATATGTATGTTGTGGACTGAGTATGGATCGGGCTGCACGCCGCAGCGAATGGTATGATTATATTGCGCTTGGGCTGAAGGAGCCCCTCCGGAGTTTGTACACACCCCCAGTGAGCGCCGTCGACGTTAAATGGATCGGGCTACGCGCCGTAGCGGTCATGTGCATTGCATTGCATCCTTACATTATACTTGACTGATATATTTGAAGTTGTTTTGCTGTTGGTTCGTAGTTAGGTGTTGGACTGTTAGTTTTAGCTTTACTTTGTGGCATTTCGTGGATTTCTTATCTTCAGACATTTTATATGCTTATTACTCACTGAGTTGGTAGTACTCACCCCCTACTCCCTGCACCTTGTGTGCAGATTCAGGTACTTCGGGAGCTGAGTTGAGCTAGCCGCTGGTTTCCAGAGTTCCAGGAGTGGTCGAGGTAGCTGCTATGACGTCCGCAGGACCCGACTCCTCCCTTATACCTTTATTATTTCCGTACTTTAGAACATACTTATTTTGAGGATTCTTGACTCTGTATTGGTTAGAGGCTCTAGACTCATGACCCCAGGTCTTTGGGAGTTACCGTTTATGTCAGTATTTTGTATTGTTTTAATTGAGTATTTCAACTATGAGTATTAATATTTGATTTTAAGTATCTGATTAAT
The DNA here is from genome assembly GCF_001879085.1 of Nicotiana attenuata. Classification (NCBI taxonomy): domain Eukaryota; kingdom Viridiplantae; phylum Streptophyta; class Magnoliopsida; order Solanales; family Solanaceae; genus Nicotiana; species Nicotiana attenuata. The sequence continues at coordinate 42,657 of NW_017672893.1, forward strand.
TGGTTTTGAGCTTTGTGCTCGGGTTGAGAGAGTAAATGGTCGGGCTTGCCTAGCATTAGTGTGGGCGCCATCACGACCGGGTTTGGGGTCATGACAGGAGGAGAGATTGTATACCTGTTGGCTTAATTGTTCCCTCCTTGTGGATTTGATTGTCGCTTTTATTACTGCTACTTACTTGCTTATGGTTCGAGTTTACTTGGAGCAAAGTTTGTTCATACATACCAGTACAATTCAAATGTACTGACGTCCCTTTTGCCGGGGGCGCTACATTCGTGTTATGATTGTAGGTGGATCCGTAGCAGGTACTCCAGTCCACCGATCGTAGCTCCCCTTCGTCCTCCATCAGCTTTTTGGTGAGCCCCTTTCCTCTCAGGGCCCTGCGTGGCTCAGGACGCTTGTTTTCGGAGTTTTATTTTTGATTTTGTGTAAGGTATAGCCGGAGCCTTGTTACCGGCAAATACTATATTATCCTGTTGTACTTTTAGAGGCTCCGTAGACAGTAGATGTGGGTTAGAAACTTGTGTAGATCCGTGTTTTCATACATTGGTAACGAGTTGGTGATTTCATTACTATTATGTAAGTATGTATGTGTTTTGTAAATTAAAAAGTGTTCTTAATTAATTATTTGGCAAATTCTTTGAATAATCGAGTAAGGAAAACAGGGGGTAACATGGGGGTTAGGAAAGGCACCTAGGTTCGCTTGGCTGGGGCTACCCGGTCGGGCGCCGGTCATGTCCCTCGAATTCGGGGCGTGACAATAATATTCTTCAATTCTTTTAAAAATTACGAAGTTCAACTGAAACCTTTTAAATCTTAAGTTCTTGAATTTCAACTCCCTTAAAAATATTTGATAAGCAAACTCAATCTCGCAACCTCTCAGGGCAAACAATAAACATAATAAATAACAATATCAACAAGGCATGATCTGAGCCTAAAACTACCCGGACATAGGCATAGCTAGTAGCTACGTACGGACTCTCGTCGTTCATGCGTACTTAGCCCCCACAAATAGAAGCACACAATAATTTAGTTCACCTATGGGGTTAATTCCCTCTTACAACGTTAGAAAGGAGACTTACCTCGCTCCGAAGTTCCATAACCGGCATTCCACGCCCTTCCAATGACTCAAATCGATGCACAACGCTCCAAAACTATCCAATAATTATGCGAACCCATTAGTATATGCTCAATTACTCATTAAAATCCAATTTATAACAATTTCTAATCCCGATCGAAAAGTCGATAAAAATCACCGTCGGGCCCACCTGCCCGGATTCTGAAATGTTGGCCCAAGAACAGGTGAAGTTTTGAAGAATGACAAATGAACTCAGTCATGGACCAGGTCCATCTTGTGAAGCACAGTCATGATCAACCTACACATGTGAGATGCACGTGAAGGAGATAAGTCCTACTGATCAAGCAGCAATATCTCCTAATCTGATAGAAAAGGTTGCATATTGGATAAGGGGAGAAAGTGTCCTTATATGAAGAGAACACAATCCGGATAAAGATAGTGTTGGAGTTTGAGATCTTCAAGGACTCAACTACGATAGAAGATCAGCAATTGAGTCCCAATCAAACTCTGATTACTAACCTATTAAAAGACAGTGATTGTTCTCTTTTACATGGATTGCACAAACGCAGAAGTTAAACTAAATTGAGAGCAAAAGAGCAAGGCCATTTTGCAAGCAATTTATGTGAGATTTGAGTGTGCACTCCTGAAGCTACTTGAACAAGATAGAAGAACCAATTCCATTGTGTCTTTCTTTTATTCTAGTTCAATCGTAGTAGGTGATTTAAAGTTGTACCTTTTAGCTTTCATAGAAGCAATTGTATTAGGTACTTAGAGTGTTCAAGTTATAAGCTAACTTGAAGTTGTCGCAACAGTTGAGGCTGTGTGCTACAACGGGATTAGAGTTAATCCTTAGGTTTACAAAGAGTTTTTGTAAATGCTGTTTTGGCTCAGTGATATTAGTAGAAGTTTGGGAAAATCCTACTGAGTAGTAGGTTGTGGTTTTTTCACCTTTTGAGCCAGGTGTTTTCCACGTAAATATATATGTGTTCTTTATTTTACGTACTTATTATTTCGCAAATAGCAGTAGTTAGATCACCTAGAAGAACCAGGTTCTTCTAGAGCGAAAATTGGGTACCACACAAATCACCCCCCCCCTCTTGTGTGGTATTGACGTTTAGAACATCAATTGGTATCAGAGCGGGTTATCTTTGAAGAGGCTAACACCTTAGGAAAAGATCAATATGATTGCACCACCTGGGAACTGGGAAGGGCAATCCACTGCTAGGCCTCCACTTTTCAATGGTCAGTACTATTCGTAGTGGAAGAACAGGATGAGGGATCACATCATAGGAGAAGACTATAAACTCTGGGACATAGTCACTGATGGTCCTCTAGCAACTACAAAGAAGAATGCTAAAGGAGTAGATGTGCCAAAGACAAGGCTGACTACACTGCTGAAGACCTGAAGAAGTGGGAAAAGAATGCCAAGGCCACGAAATGGCTTGTGTGTGGACTAGGTCCAGATGAGTACAGTAGAATTCAAAGTTATACCACTGCTAAGGAAATCTGGGACACTTTGCAAGTGGCTCATGAAGGAACACCTCAAGTGAAGAGGTCCAGAGGAACACTGTTGTATTCTCAATATGAGAATTTCACCATGAAGGAAGGAGAAACCATCCAAGAGATGTATACAAGGTTCACCACACTGACAAATGAACTTAAGTCTCTTGGAAGGATTATCCTTGAAGAAGACAAAGTTGAGAAGATTTTAACAAGGGTTCTGCCAGACTCTTGGGAAAGCAAAATCACTGCTATTCAGGAATCAAAGAATATTGCTACCCGCAAGCTGGATAAACTAATTGGAAACCTTACTGCCTATGAACTGAGAAGCAAACCATGAAAATGGATGCACCCAAGAAGGAAAGAAGTCTGGCTCTTAGAATTGCTGAAGGTTCAGATCTGGAGGATGAGGAAATGTCTATGATCACAAGAGATTTCAAAAAGTACATGATGAGAGGAAATGGTTCTTCAAGAGGTACAACCTTCAACAAACCAAGGGCTCCTGAGAAACAGACCAATGAGGGTTTCTACAAATGTGGTAAGACTGATCACATGATCAAGAATTGCCCTCAATGGGAAATTGAGTGGAAGAAGGAAAGGGCTGAACAAAGGAACAGGAAGAAGGAACAGGTTCAACCAAAAAGGAAGAAAGGATCAACAAAGGCTATGGTTGCTGCTTGGGGAGAAACATCAGATAAGGACTCAGAAGATGAAGTTGGAGATGAACAAGCACTTATGGCCATCGGAGAATCAGATGATAAACAAGAGGTAAGTATTCTTCATCTCAAAGACAAGATTTAAATTCCTGTCTAAAGAAAGGTTGTCCGAGCTACTGCTAGACTTCATTGATGAGTCTGAGATAATTAACAATGAGAAGGAAGAACTGTCTAGGTAATGTGTGATCCTAAAAGCCAAGTGCAGAGATCTAGAGTCTAGGGCTAATGAGAGTGAAAGCAAAAATGCTGAGTTGAAGAACCAGGTTCTTGAATTTGACACTAGTGTCCTAGAACTTAGGTATGAAAACTTAAAACTGAAATTAGGAATAGGAAAGAAGAAAGATGATCACACACATCTCACCCTAGAAGAAAATTTAGGAAAAATGAAGGATGAGCAGATAAGAGTATTAAAAGTAGATCTAGGGAAGGTAATACATGAACTAGACAGAACTTGCAAATGGAACAAAGCTTCTGATGCACTTTCCTGGCTACAAGAACATCACAGTAGCAACAAAAGAGGACTTGGCTATGGGAATCAAGCACCTAAGTGGGATCCTAAAAGCAAGTACCTCACTCTTCCTGAGAACAAAATCTGCACACACTATGGCAAGACTGGCCATTACAAAAATGAATGTAATGCAAAAGAAAAGGCCAGTCAAAAGAACAAAGCTTTTGTTCAAGAAAAAAATAGGCTGCCTGGGTGGGCTAGAAGGAATCTGATTTATACCTTTGCCTATAAAAAGGGACCCAAACTAGTTTGGGTTCCGAAGACTAACCCCTGATTTCTTTTTGCAGGTCCAAGTGAAGGGAAGTAGCCAAATATGGTACATGGATAGTGGCTGCTCAAAACATATGACTGGAAGCAAGAATCAGTTCCTTTCACTTAAGGACCTAAAGGGAGGTAATGTATCCTTTGAAAATGGGAAGAAAGGTGAGATTATTGGGGTTGGAAAGGTAGGTAAGACAGACTCTCACTCCATTGAGAATGTCTACTTGATAGATGGCTTGAAATACAACCTGATCAGTGTGTCACAACTGTGTGACAGAGGTAACCTTGTAGCATTCACCTCTACAAAATGCTTTGTGATTAACCTTACCACTGACAATATTATTTTGCAGGGAAAAAGAGTTAACAATATTTACATTGTAGATTTGTCTACTCTCTCAGAAAATGAACTAACCTGCCTAAGTGTGCTGGATAATGATCCCCTCCTGTGGCACAAAAGACTGAGTCATGCCAGTCTGAATCAGCTAAACAAATTAGTCTCTAAGGACTTGGTGATAGGGTTACCTAACATCAAGTTCAAGGAAGACAAAGTTTGTAAGGCCTGTGCAAGGGGAAACAGGTAAGATCATCCTTCAAAAGCAAGAAAATGGTAAGCACAACCAAGTCATTGGAACTGGTCCATATGGATCTTTGTGGTCCAATGAGAACCATGAGTAGAGTTGGAAAGAAATATGTAATGGTACTTGTTGATGACTATTCTATATTTACCTGGGTACTATTTCTAACATCTAAAGATGAAGCATTTGACATGTTTACTGCCTTTGTTAGAAAAACTCAGAAACAATTAGGAAATCAACTTGCATCCATTAGGTCTGATCGTGGAACTGAATTTGAAAATGCTAAGTTTACTGAATTCTGTGATGAAAATGGTATAGATCATAACTTCTCTGCCCCTAGGACTCCTCAACAAAATGGAGTAGTTGAAAGAAAGAACAGGACTCTTGAAGACATGGCTAGGACTATGCTTCTTTCTAGTAAGCTGCCCTATAGCTTCTGGGTAGAGGCTGTAAACACTGCATGCTACATTATCAATAGATGCATGACTAGACCTCTTGTAGAGAAGACTCCCTATGAGTTACTTAAAGGGAGAAACCAAATATATCCCATCTTATGGCATTTGGATGTAAGTGCTTTGTGCACAATAATGGAAAAGACTCCCTAGGTAAGTTTGATCCCAGAAGTGATGAGGGAGTATTCTTGGGATATTCTTCACATAGAAAAGCTTATAAAGTGTTCAATAAAAGAACTTTGTGTGTAGAAGAAAGTGTGCATGTAGTATTTGATGAAACTAACATTCTTTCTGAGAGACAGGAACATGAAGATGAAGCCATTGGATTAGTAAAGGATTTGACTGAAGCCTCAGCACAAGTCAAAGTGGCACCAAAAGAAGGAACATGTGATGGAACAGGTTCTTCTATTCAGGGCAACCTGACAGTGGGAACTAATCAAAGAGGAATTGAATTAAATCCCCTAAAGAACCTGTTCATGATCCTGTTCCTCAGCAACAGAACATGGGAGAAGCATCTAGTAGAAACCAGTTGGTTGTGAAACCTCACAAGTATCAAAGTTCTCACCCTATTGAGAACATTATCACTGATCCAACATCTGGAGTCAAAACTAGATCACAATTAAAGAATATGTTTGCTTTTGATGCCTTTTTATCTCTTATTGAACCTAAAAATGTTGTTGAGGCTTTGCAAGATGCATACTGGGTCAATGCAATGCAAGATGAACTCAATCAGTTTGAGAGAAGTCAAGTTTGGCATCCAGTTCCAAGACCCAAGGATAGATCAGTTATTGGTACAAAATGGGTCTTTAGAAACAAACTTGATGAAGATGGAACAGTTACAAGAAACAAGGCAAGACTGGTGGTCCAAGGTTACAGCGAAGAGGAGGGCATAGATTATGATGAGACTTTTGCTCCAGTTGCAAGACTAGAGGCAATCAGACTCCTCATAGCTTTTGCAGCACACATGGAATTCACTATTCATCAGATGGATGTCAAAAGTGCCTTCCTGAATGGCTACCTGAAAAAAGAAGTGTTTATGAAACAACCTCCAGGGTTTGAGAGCAAGGAATGTCCTGAACATGTGTACAAGTTAGACAAGGCTCTCTATGGACTCAAGCAGGCCCCAAGAGCATGGTATGAACGACTGTCCAAATTTCTACTTGAACATGGTTACAAAAGAGGTAAAATTGATAGTACCTTATTCTTAAGGTATAAAGGGAAGGATCTCCTTGTGGTACAAATATATGTTGATTACATAATCTTTAGGGCCACCACTGATAAACTAAGTAAAGACTTTGCAAAACTAATGGGGAGTGAGTTTGAAATGAGTATGATGGGTGCGCTTTACTTCTTCTTAGGCTTACAGATCAAACAAAGTCCTAATGGAACCATGATCCATCAACAGAAGTATGCAAAAGATTTTATCAAAAAGTTTAAAATGGAAGAATCAAAAGAAATAGACACACCCATTGCAACTGCCACTAAATTAGACATTGATGAACCTGGTTCATCAGTTGATCAAAAGTTGTGCAGGGGTATAATTGGTTCACTCTTGTATCTTACTGCCAGTAGACCTGACATTGTTTTCAATGTAGGGCTTTGTGCTCGTTTTCAGGCCAATCCAAAAGAGTCTCACTTGACTGCTATCAAGAGGATACTAAGATATTTGAAAGGCACCACTGATCTGTGTCTTTGGTACCCCAAAGGTAGTAATTTCAATCTAGTAGGATATGCTGATGCTGATTATGCAGGTTTCCTAGTAGATAGGAAGAGCACCTCAGGTATGGCACAGTTCCTTGGTTCATGTCTTGTGTCATGGGCTACTAAAAAGAAAATTCAGTGGCCTTATCTACTGCTGAAGCTGAGTATGTTGCTGCTGCTTCTTGTTGTGCTCAATTGCTATGGATCAAACAGCTGCTGGTAGATTTTGGCATTGAAGTTGGTTGCATTCTTATATTCTGTGATAATACTAGTGCTATAAGTATGACAAAGAACCCTGTTCATTATAAGAGGACTAAGCACATAGATGTTAGGCACCACTTCTTAAGAGATAACTATGAGAAAGGATTGATCTCCATAGAATTCTGTGCTGCTGATAAACAAATTGCTGAAATCTTCAATAAAGCACTGAGTAGAGAAAACTTTGAGAGGAACAGGTTGGAATTAGGGATGATTAGGATCACCTAATAGGTCCAGTTCAGAATGCACAATGAAAAAAAATGAAAAAAGAAACAATTTGGCTAGGAATTCTGATCTTGTGTAAATATCTAGATTAATTCTTACTCAGCTTCATACTTTAATTAGTATACTCCTGTGACATGTGTTTATATGACTCACTGATCTCTTACAAAATTTTCTCTATTATGGCATTTGAGGCATGTTCAAGAGAGTTCTAAATGAAGAACCTGGTTCATCAGTATGGGTTCATATGAAAGCTCAGGTATGTTTTCTATACTCTGCACAATTAGAAAGATTAACGTTTCAATCATGAGCAGAAGTCCTATACTTGTCAAATTCCTAGAAAATTCTATCCGTTAGCATTAAACCAGTTCCGTCCATATAGAATTCTAAACCGTAATTTTTGCCTAATATCTAGGGAAACCAAATCGATCATTAAAATTCTGGAATTTCAGTTTGATTAGACTCTATATGATCCCTGAAAAAGCTACCGTTACTATTAAATGTCTAATTCTCTTTAAATACACACCACATCTCCAGCCTTCATCATAATTCGTAAAACCGTCAAAAACTTTTCTTCACTTCCCTCTTCTCCAAAATTCCCAAATTCTCTCAAGAAACCAACAATCATGTCTAACCCACAAAACCATCCTGGAACTCCTCCACCACCATCTCCTTCAAATTCATCCTCATCTACTCCCCCCAGTGTATCTCCAAAACCTAGACTACGAAGGCAGAAAATGCTTGCTCGAAAAACTGTAGCATCTGGGGCTCTGAGAAAGGTTTTAAATGAAAGGTTGAAAGCAAGCCAAATGAAGCAAAGCCAAGCTCCAAATTCCGACTCCAGCTCTGAGTCTGAATCCTATCAATCAGCGACTGAAGGGGAAGGACATGGGTCTTCTAACTCTGAGAAGACTCAAGAATCCCGTACTGAGGTAAGTTTATCTGAGATTGAAAACTTAGAGACTAGGTTTGTTCTGGTTGGACCCATTAGGGATGTTGAAGTGCCTGAGATACGTAGGAGTGGAGGTAAAAGAATTGAAAAGAAAAGAGAGAGAGGGTGCATGTGGTGCAGAGAGGGGAAATGGGTAGGGAGCAGTTCTTGCTAGAAGAGAGTGGCATGAAGTCAGGGGGAAGTGGTTCTGGGGAAGCTGCTGAGGGGTTGGTTCATCTGAGCAAGCAAAGAGATGAACCTGTTTCATCTACTGAAGAAACCTTGGCTGATCTACTGAAAAAGGTTGGGGCAAGCTATGACCCAAAGAAACGCAGAGCTCCCACAACAAAAGCCCCAACTGTTCCCAAGCCTTCCAAGAAAAGAAAAGCTTCATCCCCAACACCTACTGCCTCTTCAGTGCCTAGGGGTAGAGCCACAAGAAGCAGGGTAAAACAGAGTGAAGCTGATCTACAAAAAGCCTTAGAAGAAAGCAAGAAAAAGAAAACGGATAAGGGAAAGGGAAAGATTGTAGAATCCTCAGAGGCTGTTGAGGAAGAGGAGATGGAACTGGTCCATCAAGAAAGGGGTACAATAGTGGAAGTTCCTACACCCAAGCCTAAAAAGCCCAAGACTTCCTCCAAGAAGTCATCATCTGTGCCTGTGGCTGCTGAACCCACACTAGCCAAGAGGACAAGATCTGCAGTGAAAGCTAAACAAACAAAAGTTTCTGATGATGATGACTGGAGTGGAGAAGAAGAAGAAAATTATTCTGAGAAGGGACAGGACAAGCTTGCCATTTTTGGCAGAAGAAAGATTTTAAAAGGTAGATTGTTGAAGGATCAAGTGGAACCAAGGATGATGAGGTTGGTGGATGCTTTAGCTGCTCAGGGATGGAAGGACATGGTCCTTCAGATGGAAGGTAGGCTAGCCAGAAATGAGTTGATTGAATTTATGGCAAATGCTGCTGTTAAGAATGGAGTTGTTAGTAGCCTGGTGAAGGGAGTTCAAGTGCAGTTTGATGCAGTGAAACTGGGAGAGATTCTGGACATACCCTCTGAAGGGTTTGATGACTATACTAGGAAGAGGTGGCCATGCCTGGACTCCCTCCCTACTGCCCTTGAAATCACCAAGAGGTTTTGTGATTCAGAGGAAGTGAATGAAGCCAGGGCTGTGTAGAAAAGTGAGATGAGGCCTGAGCACAAGGTTGTGTTTGAGTTTGTCAACAAGTGCTTATTGCCAAGACAGGAGAGAAGGCACACTGCTAACTACATGGATCTGGTTCTTATGGAATGCCTGGAGAGAGGAAAGCAAATCAACTGGCATGCCCTCATAGTCAAATTGCTAGACAGGGTCATAAATGGTTCCAAGGCTCATGCTACTCCATATGGCTTCATACTAACCATAGTTCTGGACAGGCTAAATGTGCCTCTGAAGAAATGGGAAATGGCCTCGAGCAAGGAACACTTTGGTATCAAAACTCTTCTTGCCTGTGACTATCTAGTCAATGCTATCCCAGTTAAACCTGGTTCATCTCTGAAGACACCCATCAACAGCAAAGTTAGGACTTTGGTTCAGGAATGTGCAGCTAAGGATGCTAAAATTGCTAGGCTCGTGTGGTTGAAGTGGAAACTGAGAGGGATGGTCTCAGAATTGAGCTTGCCAAAGAAAAGGAGAAGAATGATGGAATTCTTCAGAACATGCTGAATCTTCTCCAAACTCAACCCTCCAGTTCCTCCAAGCCTTAGGACTCCTAGCCTTTGTCTCCTGAACTTGTCTAATACCCCCAGTGACCCAGATTAGGGATTTTTCTATTTTTGCTCATGGTTTGACTGTTTTTCTTTCTTTTTGTGGATTGTTAATGGCAACATATCTCTATCAACGACAACTGTTGTTTTCTCTTGCCCAATGATTATTCTGACCTTAATAGTTTAAATATGTTCGTTTGATTACTGATGATTGAACCATGATTGCACTTGCAGTTGCCCCAGTGGCCATGAGTACTTATTAAAATCTAGAATTCACATTGTGTATGCAAATTTTCGATGATGCCAAAAGGGGGAAGAGATATTGTGCTTTACACATTATTCTGAAATAAGTGATATTTATAGCCTAATTAACCCGGTCCTTGATGATAAGTGAATTTTCTAAGTTTAGTGTTGATGGTTAAGCTGAGTTCTTACAGGTCCCTTGATTAGTAAAAAGCACAGAGTTTGTCATCATCAAAAAGGGGGAATTTGTTGGCCCAAGAACAGGTGAAGTTTTGAAGAATGACAAATGAACTCAGTTATGGACCAGGTCCATCTTGTGAAGCACAGTCATGATCAACCTACACATATGAGATGCACGTGAAGGAGATAAGTCCTACTGATCAAGCAGCAATATCTCCTGATCTGATTGAAAAGGTTGCATATTGACTAAGGGGAGAAAGTCTCCTTATATGAAGAGAACACTATCCGGATAAAGATAGTGTTGGAGTTTGAGATCTTCAAGGACTCAACTACGATAGAAGATCAGCAATTGAGTCCCAATCAAACTCTGATTACTAACCTATTAAAAGACAGTGATTGTTCACTTTTACAGGCATTGCACAAACGCAGAAGTTAAACTAAATTGAGAGCAAAAGAGCAAGGCGATTTTGCAAGCAATTTATGTGAGATTTGAGTGTGCACTCCTGAAGCTACTTGAACAAGATAAAGAACCAATTCCATTGTGTCTTTCTTTTATTCTAGTTCAATTGTAGAAGGTTGTTTAAAGTTGTACCTTTCAGCTTTCATAGAAGCAATTGAATTAGGTACTTAGAGTGTTCAAGTTATAAGCTAACTTGAAGTTGTCGCAACAGTTGAGGCTGTGTGCTACAATGGGATTAGAGTTAATCCTTAGGTTTACAAAGAGTTTTTGTAAATGCTGTTTTGGCTTAGTGATATTAGTGGAAGTTTGGGAAAATCCTACTGAGTAGTAGGTCGTGGTTTTTTAACCTTTTGAGCCAGGTGTTTTCCACGTAAAAATCTCTGTGTTCTTTATTTTATGTACCTATTATTCCGCAAACAGTAGTAGTTAGAACACCTAGAAGAACCAGGTTCTTCTAGAGCGAAAATTGGGTACCACACAAATCACCCCCCCCCCCTTTTGTGTGGTATTGACGTTTAGAACATCAAGAAATTTTTCGATGATAAACTTTACCCATTACCTCACGAACTCAAATATATAATTTACTCTCAATTTCATGTCCAATTTCGTGGTCAAAATCCAAAAATATCAATTTCTAGGTCTTCTACATAAAACCCCACATTTTCCACTAATTTCCATGTTAGAATCCATATATAATCATGTATTTAACAAAACTAGTATAAACCACTTGCCTCATGCTTGGTGATGAAAATGGCACTCCCAAGTTGCTCCAAAAATCGGCTCCCGTGAAAGATTTGGGATGAAATGAGCCAAAACCCGTCTTTTGAATAAACAAACTGCCCAGCGATTCTTCGCACCTGCGGTCACTTTACAGCTTCTGCGGTTCCGCAGGTGCGGACAAAATACTGCTTCTGCGGTCCAGGGCTTCTAGCCCATTTCCGCTTCTGCGCCTTCCCTTCCGCAGGTGCGGTCTCGCTTCTGCGGTGAGTTGACTGCATCTGCGGTCCCAACGCTCCCAGCCAAACCCGCTTCTGCGACTCATAGGGTCGCTTCTGTGGCCCTGCACCTACGGCCCAAGTCTCGCAGGTGCGGTTTGTGAGCACGTGATTTTTGCCCTATATAAATTACTCCCATAGTTTCAAAACAAAATGATTTCTTTCATTATTGTGCAATTTTGTGAATTTTTGTGTTATTTTCTGTTAATTGTTTGCATTTTTGTGCATCTTAATTCATATGAAAAATACAAAAATACATTTGGCATTTGTTTGAGATTTAATTTCATATTTTAGGATTAAGTAGTAGTTAGAATTGCTTAAAAATAAAGAAAATAACAAACAAAACTGGTCTTTTTGCATTTTTAGTTTCAATTTTTCTTAATTTGTGTCAATTTGGTTTTATTTTAATTTAGCATTTCATAAAAAATAAGAAAATATAAACAATGAAAATAAAAAAATAAAAAGAGAAAACAAAAGGAAAACAAATAAACAGAAGAAGGTCTTTATAAGGTGCCAAATTGGGATGTTCTACTTAACATATGCCTAGCCCAAACCTCAAAAAACTTGTCCAAACCGGCCCACACCCCGTCCTTAACCCGGCCTGCCCCCCTAATAAACAGAACGACGCCGTTTAATCGCTTGAAGATCTGGGCCGTCGAGGTTGATCAATCGGACGGCTCAGAAGTGGGGATCCTTTGGTATAAATCTGTCCGAATACGCCCCTCCCCCCCTCTAAGTCATCTTCCTCAGAGAACCAAGACCTCATCTCTCTCAAGAAACCCTAATTGAGCCGCCCCAAATTCCCCCGCCGGTAATGGCGGCGCCGGCGCCGATGCCCCCCAAATTAACACCATGGGATCCCCTCAGCCTCCCCATTCCGAATATCCAAGTCATTTCTTTCGAATCACCTCCCAGCCCTTCGAATATCGAATTAAAACTTTCTGGCCAAGACACTACCTCGCCCAAATCGGTCCAAATTAACACCCTGTGTCCCTTTCCCCTTCCCCTATCTAAATCCCCGGTTAGTTTTTCTCGAATCTGCCTCGAACTGTTCGAATTTCAATTTGAATATTTTCCGGCCAAAACCCTAATTGACCCAAACCACTCCAAATCGATACCATGTGACTTCTTTGCATCCCTCATGTGGAATCCGGCTTCATTGGCACCATGTGACTTCTTTGCCTTGGGTTATAAAACTCATTTTGAACTGCTGTTCTTCACTCGCTGGCCTTTGCTGCTTACTCACTCGATCCTGCTGCTGATTCTCTTCTTCTGTTTCATTTCAACTTGACTTTCAGGTACACATTTGAATCTGCCCTGATGTAACCTTCAATTGGAATGAAATGAAGTCGTATTTCAAGTCTTTGCTCATGTAAATGCTTGTGGTTATAATCAGGACAGTAATATGTAATAGCCTAGCCTTAATTTGGTTGATTTGTATTATATTAAGGNAAGCTCCAAATTTGCCCAAATTTACACCCCTACACCGTCTTAACCTCCTCAATACAAATCTATGATTAATTCTCCTCAAATCCCAACCAAACGCCTCAAACACTTGAAACCCTAGGCGCCGCCACCACCGTGCACGGCGCCGCCGCCACCCAAACACTACCAAAATCACACCATATACTCTCCCTGACCTCCTCTTCCCAAATCCCAAACTAATTTCTTTCAAATCCAGCCCTAATTGCTCGAATCCTAGATCTTGGTTTCTGATTTGGGAGTCTTAAGGAATTCAGCCGGCTTGGATTTTTCTCAGTGATCGATTGATCTTTTGATAATGCTATTTGGCTATTTTGGCAAAGAATAGGCAAACAATATTATTTGAGGATCAAATTCGAATCCAGTCAGTTGAAGTAAAATCAGTAAGTCTTTGCAAATTTTCTCTTTCTTTCTATATCTGTTTTTGTTTAGCTCTTGTTTATTTTTTTTCTTTCTTTACATAGTAATTTTCGTTTGTTTGAATGTGATATTCCCTCCATGTTTAATCTTTCTTCATGTTAAATGATTTAGGATTCTTAGAGTCTTTAATTGATTTGTTTTTTTTCTGATCATATTGTTTTATGATTCTGTTTGTTTCTATTTTTGTCTGAGTCTGAATTTTCTGTGTGATTGACAATTGATAGCATGACTCAGCTCTTTTTAATTTTGTGTTTGATTCGTAATTTTCTGTTTGATAGCATGATTCTGTGTTTTGTTAATTTTGTTCTGAATTTTGTTTGATTCATGGTAGTAACAGTATTAATTAGAAGTAATTTCCAGTTCTCATAAAAATTAGATAGACTTGATAGTTCAATTTTAGGGATTTTGTTAATTAGAAAATGGTTTGGTTACAGCTGAATGATTCCAGCCCCTGGATAATTAACCATGGTTATTTGACCAAGGTAAGAGGGATGGGGGTTAGTTTGACTAGGTTATGTAATTTAGGGGGTAAGACAAGGGTAGTATCGACATTCCTAAATAAGAATAATGTATAGATAAAGCTAGGACACTCTAGACTCTTCTAGAAGAGGGCCTTAGTTTAAATTTCAGTAAACATAGGGCAGTAACTTGAGCAACAAGTTAGGAAATTAGGGACTAAAGTGTTAAAAAATGAAATCTGGAAGTTGCAGCTGATTTTTTCTATAAAAGGGAAGTCCTCTTTGCTTCATAAACAAGTTTTGACCTCCAAAAAATTCCCCCAAGAGCTCTCTCTAACTTTCAGATCCAAATTTGAAATTCAAACTCAAAATCCAAAAAAAAAAAGAGTAGAAAACCTTCAAAAACTTCAAAACAATTACTGTGCCATTAAGATCTTAGGGGGATTTCGACTCTTAGTCATTGATTTACAATTCCTAGCTCAGTTTTGGTGGTTGAAGCTTCAGAGAAGTCACTGGTTTGATTTCAAGTTTGGTTTTGGGGGTTCAAACCGATCTGTGTGTGGATCTGTTGGTTTTAGAGTTCTACAATCATTTCTGGTTTGCCTTGGGTTATAAAACTGGTTTTGAACTGCTGTTCTTCACTCGCTGGCCTTTGCTGCTTACTCACTCGATCCTGCTGCTGATTCTCTTCTTCTGTTTCATTTCAACTTGACTTTCAGGTACACATTTGAATCTGCCCTGATGTAACCTTCAATTGGAATGAAATGAAGTCGTATTTCAAGTCTTTGCTCATGTAAATGCTTGTGGTTATAATCAGGACAGTAATATGTAATAGCCTAGCCTTAATTTGGTTGATTTGTATTATATTAAGGACTGTTTAATTAGGACCCTTGCTGAATTGTTTGGATCATGATGCAATAATAGTTGGCTATAGGTTAGATTTGTAGTGTAATCCTGACTGGAAGGTGTTTAATTGGACTGTTTGGATGGTTTAAATTTGTGGTTATCTAGTTGCAGCTTCATTTCAGCTAATACCAGTTTAGCTTAACAATAATAAATCAGAAACAATTAAGGGTGCAGTTGCTTGTGGAATCGGTGTGTTTGAGGTGTGCTAGCCATGACAAGTTTAAATTAAGGTTGAATGCATGCCTTAAACAATTTCATGTAGCCGTAATTAGTAGTAACCTCAGTGGTTCAGAGATTGATGCAAAACGATCAGTCTATTTATGTTAGTAAAAGTCATTGTTTCCAATTTGTTATTCACCTAGTGGTCTCTAAGAATCCGTCAGAAGATAAGTAAATAGAATGACGCCAAGCATGAAGTAAAATCGAAAGTGAACAATATCTTATTACTTTGAGTTTGGATCCATGGAGGATAGTGTGATTGGTTAAGTTGTGTGAATTTGTTAGAATTGCTAATCTAGTCTATGTTCTGAACCAAGTGAAACAAGGGATCAAAATAGAATTGGTGATAAGTAAAAAGGGGATTTCTACAACTTTAAGCAAAATATTGAATCAGTCGTTTTGCTTTAGAATTAATTGGGCCGCTCAAATTCATGTGCGAATGTTATGTGTTGTCTCCGTCCAGGCTCGAGCCTTGCTCGTATTCTGCAGCTGCGTTGGGGGATTGCTCAATATCCCTGTAGGCCAAAAGTCACGCAGACTTGGTACTGCTTTGCCAAATATTTTTGAGATTGAATAATAGAATTTGATTTCTTCAAGTGTATTAATTAATTAGGACTCTTTCTTTTATTTTAGAGACAGTAAAATAGAAAATCATAGATGCTTTTAGAATTGCCTTTTAAATAATAAATGAGATGAGCCTCGCCGAACAAAATATGTAAATTGCGGGGCCCTCAATAAATGGTTATAATAAAATACTTAGAATTCAGAATGGGCCGTTTAGCGAATTTCACGGCCTTTCCCAAAATAATAACGCGTTAGTCTCTTTAGGCGCGCATTTTAATAACATTACCTTCCTAAACTCGAGTGCGCATTTATGTGACTCAAATCCAAGTCTCAACGAAGTCAAAATGCGTCAACAATCACGGGTGCATTTATGTGACGTGGTTCAATACGCGTTTTCACGACGTTGCGATTCTCGTTAAAATAATAATAAAAGCGGTTTACGGTTAAAAAGCACATAAGCTAAAACATTTTTGAAATCAGATAAATCCAAATGTAACAGTTGAGCGACCGTGCTAGAACCACGGAACTCGGGAATGCCTAACACCTTCTCCCGGGTTAACAGAATTCCTTACTCGGATTTCTGGTTCGCGGACTGTTAACAGAGTCATATTTTTCCTCGGTTCGGGATTCGACCGGTGACTTGGGACACCATTAATCTTCCAAGTGGCGACTCTGAATCTTAATAATAAATTCCGTTCCGATTATCCTTTAAGTGGAAAAACTCCTTTACGCCCTTGCGGGGTGTAAGAGAAAAAAGGAGGTGTGACACGGTTATACCAGACAGCTGCTCAATTCTCCTTCTAACTCCAAATTCGATCCGTTAATCACCCGAAATCCACCCGAGCCCCTCCGAGACCTCATCCACTTATACCAACATGTCCCAAAACACATAACAAACTTAGTCGAGCCTCCAAATCCCGTCAAACAACATAAAAATCACGAATCACAGTCCGATTCAAGCTTAATGAACTTTAGAACTTCAAACTTCAACATTCGATGCCGAAACCTATCAAATCATGTCCGATTGACCTTAAATTTTGCACACAAGTCATATTCGACATTATGGACCTATTCCAACTTTCGGAATCGGATTCTGACCCCGATATCAAAAAGTCCACTTCCGGTCAAACTTCTCAAAAACCTTCAAATTATTAACTTCATCCAAATGACTCTAAAATGACCCACGAACCCGCGAATCCACTTCTAAACGCGCTCCCAATACCAAAATCACCATACGGAGCTATTCCCAGACTCAGAATCCCAAACGCACATCAATAACAGTGAAATGCACTTTAACCCAAATTTATGAAATTCTCCCATAAAGATAACTTCCACAATAGGCGCTGAAACGCTCCCGGGTCATCCAAAACCCGATCCTGGCATACGCCCAAGTCCAAAATCATCATACGAACCTGTTGGAACTTTTAAATCCCGATTTCGAGGTCGTTTACTCAAAAACCAAACCTTAGTCAATTCTTTTAACTTAAAGCTTCCGAAATGAGAATTTCCTTTCCAAATCAACTCTAAACTTCCGAAATTCAATTTCGACCACACCTCGAATTGCCAAACGATGCGCTAGAGCTCAAAACGACCGGTTGGGTCGTTACAAGTGCCTTATCAATGTTTATGTCAGTTTCATTCCTAGTCGGCATCAGACGGGAGCAGACAAAACTGAGCCGATATCGACCCTGCTGTGTAAGATCCTACTTGTAAATCTTTTGGCGTGCGTCAATCCATGAGGGTGTCCCCTTTGCTATGACAGATGCAATCCAGGCACGCTCGTTTTCTTTGTTGGATACTTTGGCATCATACTCAACCGTGCCTGACGACCAATCCTCAAAGTACAGGTCATTAATGGTGGCGTCATCACAAAGTACTTGGACCCCTCGAACTTGGACAAATTGTGCAAATATCATGCTCCTCTTTTGCTCAGCATTTCTTGAGGCACCATAAGAAGCATAGAACTCCCTTACAAGTGTCTCATTATATTCATCTGGGACTTAAGTGAAGAACTCCCATTTCCTCTTCTTAATGTTCTCGATCACGTGAAGGTAGTGCTCCTTTAGACTGTTTAGACTCAACTACTTCTCCTCAAGAATCTTTCTCTTTGTTAGCCCTTCTTTGTATAGGTTCATGGAGCCTGTGACTCCAAATCTGAGATTTAGATCCTCCCCAATTTTCCGTTATGACTCAGCCTGTAGGTCAACGGATGGCTTGAGGTCACTCTGTGCCTCCTCCTCTTCAAACTAGGAGGAGTGCTTAGAAGTGTTGCGGTTGGTCGTAGGTCGTGGACGTTTGGATTGTTGTGCCTGTTGGCTCAAAGTAACAGCCTATTTCCTTCCACGAGCGAGCGGTGATCGCGTTGCAATAGACTTCCTTGGTGCCATTCCTGTTAATGAAACAACGTGAGTGGGTGAAATAGCAATGGAATCACATTGAGAAAATTTTAACGAAACAAGTAGATTTTGCGATGGGTTATGCGATCGAATAACAACTATGCGAATTTGCGAATCGCAAACCCATTGCAAATTTTCAATACCCAGAAGGCAAAAATACTTATGCGATCGCAAAGTGGTCGCATTTTTGCTTATTAAATAGGCAATTTAACTGACTCTGTCTGCGGCAACTATGCGGTCCGCAAAAATGGTTTGCGATCGCGAACCCCATCGCATACCCAATTGTCATCAGGACACCTATGTTACTATTTGCGATGACTTTGTGGACCACAAACCAATTATGCGGGCCGCAAAGATCGTCTTCTTCAGTTAAATCATTCTCACCTCACTCAATAACGCTCACCTCAATCACAAATGCTAACCTCAAATTCCCACCCAGATCCCCATATCAAAGTTTTGAGAGGAAAGGGGAGGAAAGGAGTTCAAACAATTTCTAAGCATGCCACACAACCTCGATACACACCTACCCTCAACCAATTTCATCACCCTAATATCAATATTACTCAGAGAGAACTGGGGAATGAGGGGAAACGACTATGGGAACTCAGAAATGAGGAAGAAACATGCAATACAGTCACGAGAAAAAGGGAAAAGAATCATACCAGATGTCTGAGCAAGATAATGTGAACGAGGTGAGTATTCTATGCAAGTCTGATCCTTTTCATGTGATTGTGTGTGTTTTTGATCTTTTATCTTTTCTTTCCTTGCTTTTTTTTTTGTTTTTGCTTTTGATCGTGTTTCAGTGCTTGTGTGTGATGAGAGTGAGGGTGTGACTAATATGCAAAATGTGTTAGGGTTTTTGTACCTGTGCATTTTGTGGCGGGTAGGTCCATCGTATAACACATTATGCAGTCGCATATGTGTTGTGCGATGGATTAATGACTGGGTTGCCCAACCTTACTTTGCAATGCGTTCTGCGCTCGCAAAGTTGTTATGCAGGCCGCAGAAATGGAAATCTTACCGCATTTTTGAAAACCTCAATTTGCCAGTTTTTCTGCCTGTGTTTGCGATGACTATGTGGTTCGCAAAGTCATTATGCGACCGCATAGTTGCTGCAAACCATGGACCCTTTTTTTTCTTCATTTACCTCAGCACGAACACCCTGATTATGATATTTTGGACTACCTGCACTCTAACACACACGACAACCTACTCAACACTATCAACTAAACCTACATGAATGAACAACTAACAAAAGAGTGTTACCACACATGGTTTGCCTCCTAAGAAGCTTTTGATTTAACGACGGGGCACGACGATGTTGACCCTGTCGATGCCCCCTTTTTCTCGCGAAATCGGGTTTATGACATTTGGGCGGACAACTCTTTTCCTTTTGGGAATTGGGTTTGCAATTTAGAAGAGTCGCCACCTAATGATTAAGTGCATTAAGACACTAAAAATGAATTTGATTTAGAAAACCAGAGATTGGGTAAGGGCTTGAAATTATCCCGAGAGGAAGGTGTTAGGCACCCCTCAAAATCCACTAGTGTGGTTCCCGGTCATGCTACAATTGTGACTTTAAATACAAACAACAAGTAATCAAGCAAGCATTATAAATACTAGGTAACTTTCACATAACGGTTGCAAATAAAAGAAGTTTTAAAGAGTGCTGAAATTTTGAAGAAGGTAGTTTTATAATTAAAGAAAGATACACAAGTAAAGGAGAAGGGGTCAAATAACTGATGCAAGTAATTCGAAAAAAAAAAGTGAAAGAGGCGAAAGTTTGGGGAGAAACAATACTGAAAATCAAACAATTAATAGAGAGATTTTGCATAACAAGTACAAGTGATTGAAGTAAAAGAAGAAGTTAAAGAAACTGAAAACTAAAAAGCTTTAAAATTCTGGAAAAAGGAAGTAAACAAGTAAAGAGGGAGCGGGGGGGGGGGGTCCTAGGTTTATAAATAACACAGATCACCCCACACAACACCCGGTAACCATTTATACACGTAGGGTTATCGCGTGGTCATCATATCCATGTCTACCCTTATCCACCCCGTTAAGGTATTAAATCGCGGAATGGTCTCGTTACTTATTGCATGCTATTACCCGTCCCAATCCTATCAGACCCGGAGGTATTAGGGACTACTAGTCCTAAAGGGGAGGGAAAATTGGTTTTTAGAGTTTAAAAAGGACAAAAGTCTAAGACGACATTCAAAACATACATGACAAGTATGGGGAAGCACATAGCAGATAAGGCTCAAACAGACCTCCTTAAAACATAAAGAACATATAGTTTTAGCATGTCTTTCAGATACTGATTAGGTTTTTAATTAAACTTAAACGTTGGGGCGTGGCTGATTTATCACATATTTTCAGATAAGAAGTCCAAATTAGGCCTGCCCGCTGGTTGTAATTATTAAAGACTGGTGTAGTTAATTAATTACCTAATGGCTTGCCTAGGTGAGACCTATGGGCATGATATCTAGCAATGCGAAGTATACTGATTCTAAAGAAAGCAAACATACACTCTGCAGATGTTGAGTATCGAAATTGTTGATTTTAGGCTTGATTCAGATTCAGTTGACTACCCTTATAGACATGCTTTCTAGGCGTGATTGATTTTAAAACGTTTATAGAAACATGAGAGTCCTATAGGCATGGTATCTATAATGCGATTTTGTTATTTTAAACCTATAAACCGTTTGCCTAATGATAGATGCAAAATGCAGAATTTAAAAGATCCTATAGGCAGGTTATCTATACGATGCAAGAATGCAGAAGCCTATAGTCATGGTATCTATATGAGTGCAGAACCTCAGAGGCATGGTATTTATATATGCATAAGTGCAAAACTATAAGCAGGATTCCTATATGAAATGCATAAGTGCAGAACTATAGACAGTATTTCTATGTGACATGCATAAGTGCAGAACTATAAGCAGGATTTCTATGTGAAATGCATAAGTGCAGAACTATAGACAGGATTTCTATATGACATGCATAAGTGAAGAACTATAAGCAAGATTTCTATATAATATGCATAGATGAAAAGCAGGATGAGATTGCAGGAATAAACACCTAAGAACATGATGTCTACCCACATGCATACATGAGTGACCCTCCCCTTTTCACTATATACCCCCCATAAATTATTACAAATTATTACAACCCAGAATGAATAAAGGAAAGTAAAATTACATCAGAAATTAAAGTACAACCAAGGAGAGCCTAATTTAGACTCCAAGTCTGAAACATGAAATAAACCAACTCCAAAGATCTGATTTCCAAAGCCTTTCTCATTTTTGGGTGTGTCAGAGTTCCCAAGAGCCTCATGAACTCCGGACAGTGCTTACACCCAAATAAATTGCAGAATTGAATTAAAGTGCAGTGTGGAAGGGCCAGCCCTCAGATGCCCAAGTTCAGAGGGAACTCAAGGTCCCAAAGCAAGGCTCATAGGAGGGGGGCAGAACTTAGAAACTAGGAATGAGTGTAAGTGCAATAGAGGGGATTCTGGGAAGGCCATGGCAAGCTGGTGGTCATACCCAGCAATTAGGAGTGCTGGCACACCCCTGACTAGCCTGTTAGCCACATTTGTTTGGGAGCTAGGATCCATTAAGGATCGGGTCCAAACATGAGCAGCAATTTGGATACTGCCATGCCTGAACCTTAACTCAAACTGTCACACCCCAAATTCGAGGGACATGACCGGCGCCCGACCGGGTAGCCCCAGCCAAGCGAACCTAGGTGCCTTTCCTAACCCCCATGTTACCCCCTGTTTTCCTTACTCTATTATTCAAAGAATTTGCCAAATAATTAATTAAGAGCACTTTTTAATTTACAAAACACATACATACTTACATAATAGTAATGAAATCACCAACTCGTTACCAATG
The DNA here is from genome assembly GCF_001879085.1 of Nicotiana attenuata. Classification (NCBI taxonomy): domain Eukaryota; kingdom Viridiplantae; phylum Streptophyta; class Magnoliopsida; order Solanales; family Solanaceae; genus Nicotiana; species Nicotiana attenuata. Next base: position 64,817 of record NW_017672893.1, read on the forward strand.
TATGAAAACACGGATCTACACAAGTTTCTAACCCACATCTACTGTCTACGGAGCCTCTAAAAGTACAACAGGATAATATAGTATTTGCCGGTAACAAGGCTCCGGCTATACCTTACACAAAATCAAAAAAAATAAGACTCCGAAAACAAGCGGCCTGAGCCACGCAGGGCCCCGAGAGGAAAGGGGCTCACCAAAAGCTGATGGAGGACGAAGGGGAGCTACGATCGGTGGGCTGGAGTACCCGTTACGGATCCACCTACAATCATAACACGAATGTAGCGCCCCCGGCAAAAGAGACGCCAGTACATTTGAATTGTACTGGTATGTATAACAAACTTTACCCTGAGTAACCTCAAACCATACACGAATAACAAACAATAGAGGGAAACAACAATTGAATACATACAAGGAAAAACAATCAAGGCAAACAAGTTGACAATCTCTCCTTTTCCCCATCATCATTTCCACATTTTCAATTTCTCAATGTTCTCATGTTTCATTTCCTCGATCACTTTCCACCCTTATTACCTCGGCCACCCTTATCACCACAACCCATACCTTAATACTTCGTGTTACGACGCGCAACCCGATCCCACCGAGCAATCACAATTCACAAACAATAGCACAACAACAACAATTTACAAGGAGAACAACAACAAGTTTCAGGAATAACAACAACAAATCCCAATAACAACAGCAACACATCTCAAAGAACAACAGCACAACTCACACAGAGTTTATATGACTATCAATGCCATTTCCATCTTTTTTAACAGCCCGTTGTACCATTTAAATCACAGCAATAATTTTCCACAACTAGCCACAAAGGATGTTACCACAGTTATTTCAATATCACCAATTTCGATTCCTTTCCATCATTTATTCCACAGTTCATACCACATAACACATTCGCAATTACAACTTGGTTTATTGCCATTTACTTGCACAACCAAATCGGACGTCTTAACCAACAACGTTTAAGGCACAACATTGACATGAATTCACAAATGGTTTACACAAGAAAACACATACTACTCACAAGAGTTTAACTTCACAACTAATCCATGAAGATATCACATACCAAGTATTTGGACACCAAGCATGGCGATTTTACAACGGTTAAAGTTAGCCATACATACCTGGAGTTGAATCCCTTTTTAATTTCTACTTCCAATTCACCAAAAATCTAGCAACGGCAATATAGCGCACAAATTAATACACATAGCTTAGAATTCAAGGTTCAAAATCACTACCCGAACATATTTAGGTTATTAACCCCTTCTTTGTACAAGTCTTTGCTCCCACCCAATTACTCCCACTAGGTTTATGGTTTTAATGGACATGCATGTATGATTTCAACCATTACAATCAAGAACCAATGCATGAGACTCCCCCCCCCCTTAGTTTAAACCAGAAATTCAATGAAAAAGGTTTAGGGATTTTACCTGCAAGAAGAAGGGGGATGAAGATAAGCTTGAGATTTCCCGGCCCGGATGGTTTTGAAGGATAAAATTTTGGAGAAGATGACTTTCTGTATCAAGACCCTCTCTTCCTCTCTCTTATTTTGTGCAGAAGGTCGTTAAAGAATGAGGGGATGGGTGTTTTTATTACAAAGGGGTCGGGTTTTAAAATTTAGAAAAAATAGAAGCCGAGCAAGATCTGCAGTCGCATTCTGCGATCGCAGAATCGAAATGCGGTCCGCAGAGTGGACCGCAGAATTGCCCCCAAAACTCTTAGGGGTCTGTTTGGGTCTGCGACAGGAATGCGGTCCGCATTCCTGTTATGCGGTCGCATTGTGCACCGCAGAACTGACCTTCACAAATTCTTGAGGAACTTATGCGACGATTATGCGGTCCGCATATTGATTATGCGATCGCATCATAGACCGCATTTTCAACATTAATTTTGACAACTCTTCTGTTTCACTCTGCGGCAGAAATGCGGTCCGTATATTAGATCTGCGACCGCATTCTGGCCGCAGAATTGCATTTTTCTGGAAAATTGATTTCTTTTGATTTTTACAAGTTTAGATCAATACCAAGGGTCCGAACCGCGGCGAGCTTGCTCGCCGTGAAGAATACTACTCATTCCTAACACACATTCGGAGTCGACACCACAACATACTAGGTTTTGAGCCAAAAATTTTACGGGGCCTCACACAAACACATAGAGGGAATAGGGGTATAAGGATTCACAGCAGAAAACAGGTGCAAAGAGAATAATATACAGATTAATCAATGAGCATGGACAGTAAAGTAAACGGGATTGCAGAAGTTGTAAATAAACACATTGGTGTGATGGCTAAAACTAAATTAGGACATACCAGTTTCAGAAGTAAGCAGAGAAAAAGTAGTAGTAAAGCCCAAATTGCAAGCAAACAGCCAGAAGAAACTCAGATGAGGATGTGAAAGTATTGAAATTGAGAGTGTTAGGTGAGTAGTGTAAGCTGAAGGTGTGTAAAAGTATTGAATTCGAAGTTGTCTTAAAGAGCATTCAATCGTGTGTCCTTGAAAGTGCAGATGGGTAGTCCCCTTTTATAGTGCAGAAGGCAAGTAAGAAAAGTTAAGAAAATAGTTTTACAATCAATCACATAAAGTCTCCCTTTAGTTAAGGGATTCTGATTTCAAATGGGTAGAAGAGAGTTAAGGAAAGAATTTGACTGAAATCTTTTCCAAAGTAACACAAAGAGGGTAAATACATAGGAGTTTATTTAAGGAAAAAAAAAGTCCAGTGGTACACGGTTTGTGAAAATAAGGAAAAGGAACCAATTAAACAGTCAGTAAAATCAAAATCGCAGGCTTTGTTCGAATGAACCAAGTCAGGAAAAGAGAGGAAAGGGTTTTACTTAAGGAAAATCAATAACAATCAATCAAACCATACTAAAAGGAATTCGGAATCAATCATAATTGGCAAAACCTTTATGAAAGAAGAATTTCTCATATATAAGGCACACAAATATCAAACATGAAGGAGTTGTCATGGTGATTAGAAAAGACTATCATAGAAACAGTCATTAAAAGGTTCACGTCCAATTAATAGACTCAGAATGATTCTGAGAGTTCAGGGTTTCAAAGTAGAACCCCAATCCAAAAATCGAACTTGCCAAAGAAACCCCCAAATTCTAGGGTTTTCACTTGGATCAGGCATAGAGATAAGAAGGCAAGACATTAAAACAGACTCAGAGGTCTCTTTCAGAGACTCATAAGAGACCAACAAACATGATAGCAGGTTTGAAAGCATAAAGAACATGTTTGAGAAAAGCTTCGGAATTTAAGCATGTTCAGCAGAGAGAAGAAGTAATGTAAACTTAAGAAACAATAAAGGAAGCATGCTTAGAACTCAAACAAAGTCAGGTAAAGCAAAAAAAATTTAAGAACTCAGTAGGAAACACGTACAGTAGAAAAATACTGAAAATATAGCAAAGAACATATAGAAGAATATAACAAAGATTAACATGCGAGCCTAGTCTAAAGGCACAGTAGAATACAAAGATATAGAAGAATCGTGTATAGTAGGAAGAAAACAGAAGAACAACACATGCGTTGTAGAGAAGAAAAACACACGAGCATAATATAGACAAACACACATAATGAAAAGAATCAGAAAGATGTTTTGAAAACCTTTCAGAAACCCTAAATCGAAGAGAAACAATTTTGAAAGAAAAGATTGGGGAAAACACTTAAAAAATCCAGTAGAACACAAATATATCAAAAAGCTAAGAAAACAAACAAAGAAAATCTCGAATAGCTTAGGATTTCAGAGAAACCATAGAAATGAGAAAGGCTCGGAAGAAAATCCGATCTGGAGTCGGATGAGGTGGGAAATAGGCTCCTAATGCTTGAATACGCCTGAGCATGGCCGGAGAGGCCATAGAACCATAGATCTAAGAAGGTCTAAAAGAGAATCATCAAGGTCAGACCTTAAAGCTTCGAACACCCATGGCCTAATGGTGGAGGGGGTGAGTACAGACCATCCATGGCCTGAGAAGCCATGGATTCTGGTGAAAGTACGGTGGAAAAGGGTCGGAGACGGTTAGGGTTCCTTTGAGAGAATTTTGGGAGTGGAGAGTATTCAAGAGCGGCAGTAAACGAAATGGGGGGATTAGGGTGGGGTTGGTGAATTAAAATGGAAAGGGGTGATCCTGGCCGTTGATCAAAATGATCAACGGCCTGGATTGAAAGAAAATCCGGGCGGGTTAAACAAATGGGTTAAGGGGTTGGGTAAAATTGGAAGTGGGCCGGTCCAATTGGGTTTAGGATTGGGTCAATTTGAGGGCTAAAATTGAAATGTAAATAGGCTGTAACTGCAAAGAAATGAGGCTAAATGTTAAATAGCCAGTTTTCCCTTTTTTTATTTTATAAAAATAGTGAAAATAATTTTAAAAGCAAATTAAAAGTACTGAGTCAGTTAATAACACATAAATATTAATTTAAAAATACTGGAACCAATTTTTATAATTAAAATGCTATTAAACTTAAAATAGGCTAGAATTGCAATTATATGCAATTTAGCTTTAAAATACAAAATAAATTTGTAAAAAATGTATAAAAAATTACCTTAACTATATTTTTGTATAAACATGATAATAAAATAAATTATTCACCAAAATTGAGGATTTTGGGAATAATTACTGATTTTGTACTGCTAAAATAGACAATAAATTGATTTTAAGAATCTTTAAAAAGTTGGAAAAAATACTAAAATCCTTAGGCATGCTTATATATGCATATATATGTTATTTTGAAAGTATTTTGTATATGTAAAAATATACAGTGAAAAATTGGGTATCAACAGACCCCATTTGGGCTATTCACTGGTGAGGGCTTTTGTTGGACTATCCTTTAGAGCGAATTGTTCTATCAAATGCCTTTCCCCTGTGGTACCATCCTCCGACTCGTTGACCTTTCACTTTGAAAGTTTGAGTTCCATCCTCCGACTCCAGTTCAATAGCACCATAGGGGGACACACTCACAACTTTGAACGGGCCAGACCACTTGGACTTGAGTTTTCCTGGAAATAACTTGAGTCTTGAATTGAAGAGTAAGACCAAGTCACCAGAATTGAATTCCCGCTTCAAGATCTTCATATCATGGACAAAATTCATTCTCTCCTTATACATGGCTGCACTCTCATAGGCATGGAGACGGAATGCTTCCATCTCATTGAGTTGTGTCATTCTCAAGTTAGCAGCTTCGGCCCAGTCAAGATTCAACGTTTTCAGAGCCCACATGGCTTTGTGTTCAAGCTCCACTGGCAAGTGACACGCCTTACAAAAAACCAACTGGTATGGTGAGGTGCCAATGGGAGACTTAAATGTTGTACGATATGCCCACAACGTATCATCTAGCTTCCTTGACCAGTCAGTCCTATTTGCATTGACGATTTTTGCTAGGATATTTTTGATTTCCCTATTAGAAACTTCAACCTGACCACTCGACTGAGGATGATATGGTGTGGCCACCTTGTGCTTTACACCATACTTTTCAAGCAACCTGGTGAAAGCCTTGTTGCAGTCCTCTTCCCTTGCAAAATGAATATGTCCCCGACTCTAAATAAAGCCTTGTCCAAAAAATATGATTACCTGTATGAAGAAGATATCCTACCCGATGTACAGAAAGTATCCTCCACTGAACTACCCCTCATAAATCCTTACTCAGCTTTTGCCAAAAATAATTTGCACCCTGCACCCAAATTCGTTCCTTAGTCCAACATAGACCAAAAGGAGTCAAAGAATATGTTGCTGCCTAAAAACTTGACCAGCATCCTATTCTTTCCACTCGATAGGAACAATTTATCACCCTTCAAATTCAAATGATTTTCCCAGACAATGGAGAGATCATGGTTTTACCCATATCCATTTTGGTGCTATCCGAATCGCTTTAACATATCACAGAAGAAAGGTCAACCTGTAGTAGCTAGACTTTCTCTTCTAGATACAAGATACTTGGAGTACCAACATGCAAATTTGGGTACTGCAGAAGTTACCTTGAATGTTAGGACTGTTTTCATAACTATCTTTCCAAATTTCAACATGTCTCTTTATGACCCATACTTCACCAAAGCACTAAATATCCATGTCAAAATTCAAGGAGCCCCACAAGCCAAAGATTCTATCCAAGCGACTCTTCATCACCAAATGGTGTGGCAAGTCCAAAATCATGCCATGGATCTTTGCCTTCCAGGAGGAGAAAATGCTTAACTCTTGAATATTGATGCTACCAAAGGAAACACCGTGTGCACCCAAATACCCAGACAAATTTCCATTGATGAGCTTGTTAAAATCCTTGATTCCTGGATCACAAATTACGAAAAGCTAAGGGAACTAGAGGAATCTCTGCAATCTGGTAAACCAACTTTTACCAAAAGAAATGACAAAAACATTTGGATAAGCTTTGACCATTCCCATCTCAAAAAACCCAATAAAACCATCTTCTCTTGCCAAATGATTCAACCCAAAGATACAACAGATACATACCCTGAACCTGACGGAGAATTCTTCTGGAATATACAAAGCATCATGGAAGAACATGACTAGTGTCGACATTTTGACAAAGAAGGAAAACGAGTGTAGTGGTTCAAATTCCCCTTTACGGGACATTGCCCTTGGGATCTTGGTTGCGACTGCCAAGACTGTTTGGAAGACCCAATTGGAGAATATGATGAACACCATCTGCGTCATTGGGAAAGATTTGGCCTTAACAAGACCAAACCAAAATCCAAGAAAAAAGGGAAAACCACTGAAAAGCAATTGCGAGCCAAATATGAAAATAAAGACCCTTCAATTGGCTCATTGAGCCGCCCAGGTAAATATGAATTTAATTTCTTATCAGTTACAAACCCCAAGAAGGGCCAATATTACCAGAAAAATTACACTCCAAGTTGGGAAGATAGTGGAACCACACCCAAACCCAAACCGCCAACAACTCATACCCCAGAATCCAAAAAGCCACCTGAACCTAGAACGCCATCAACCCAAAAGTCCACACAACCGCAGATATTCATGCTAAGCCCTTCAAGCTCCAGTCATACCCAAGATTTTCCTTCACTCCAGCCTTTTGAAAAAGAGGGTATCAGCCATGCTCCAAAAATCCCCAAGAAAAATATAGTACTACCTTCTGGAGAAAAACCCCCAACGAATGACATCGAAGCAACAATGAACTGGCAATCAGAAAATTCCATCTGCCAAAACAAAGTGCTCAACAATATTGGCAACACCATAAAAAATGTGGCCCTTACACAAAACAAGTTAATGAGAAAAGTGGAAACAACTGAGAAAAAGGTGGAACAGACATTATCTCAGCATGCAGGACTAATCAAAGCCTTGGAACTAAGATTGGCAAATTTACAATATGAGACTTGTCCGCCAGGAACTTCATTTTTTCCAGTTATTCCAACAACAACAAAAGGAGATGATTTCAATCAAGGAACAAATCCAACTTTTGAGAAATGACCATTTTGAGTCACAAAAAACCCCACTTTTCCCTTCAAAATCTACCTTTTATCCCATGTCAACACAAGCATATTCCCCACCAAAATTGGACAACACCTTTTCTAACTTTTCTACTACCTCACAGAATCCTATCTCTTTCACCCAACCCTTAAAAGAGGAACATGATTTTGACATTGCAAAAATGGTTTGGGAAAGGAAAGATGCTCTTGCAGCACAAAAACAAACCAAGAAAAGGCGAGATCACGATGAAAGTTCAAAAGGGTCCAACCCCGAAAATCTGATGATTTCTGATCAGAAGACTCCGAACCTCTATGTTTCCCGGCCAAGAAACATGTCAGAAGGAGATACCACATGGTTAGAATCTCTAAATTCATCTGACGATGATACAATGGAAGATAGCTCTCAATCAAGCAATGATTCCACATCACACTCTTCCGAAGAAGACGATCCCCCAATATTTGTGAGCCAACCAAGAGACCCAAGAAAATCTGAAGTAGAGGAGGATCAAGAAGGCATGACGGATGAACCAATCCCAGAAAGAAGATATGAACACATGGCGTCAAAACCAGTTGGAACTGGCTTCCACACTTTCACCTTAGATGACGTCAAGGTTTCAAAATGGCCTCGAAGGATCCAAGACTTCTATACTTGGATGTGACCAAAAATTTGGTGGAACGAGAAAAGTATATCATTCTATCAGAACTAACTTCACGGTTCTCAAGAATCCTCAGATATTGGTGGAACTCACTTGTAATTCAAGACAAAAATACTTTTCTTACATCCCAAGATTTTGCTTTCAACATCAAGATCCTACATGGAGTTTTCTGCGGAGATACTAGCCAAAGACAGGAGAAAATGCGAAGACAACTCTTCGAGATGAAGTGTGTGTCATTCGACAGAAATGACATTGACAGGCATTTTCAAAAAATGGCAAAGATATAATTTGAAATCGACGGAGACATCAACCTGAAGCAAGCCTTTGTCTCTTCCCTTCCAAAGCTGTTGGCAAGCCGAACCATGACCATCATTGAAGAAAAGTTTCAATCAATAACAGTCCCACAATTCGGCTACATCAGGCAAGCTATTTTCGTAGCATTGGAGGACATTTGTACAAAACGCTCAGCCCTAAAACAAATTATCCAGCACAATCCAGCGCTTGACAAATTATGTCGTAGATCCGATCTGATTACTGGAGCAGGATGTTCTTGCCACACATCTAGGCGATAGAAAGGATTTAGGAGGTTTAGATGGCCAAGAATTCCAGATGGAAAATGAAAGTCCAAGAGAATCACAAAATATTTCAGACATAGAAGGCCATGAAATTTTCACAAGAAAAGTAGATGCTTTATTTGCCAGAAGATTGGACATTTCGCGAAAAACTGTCCCCAATCAAGAAAATCTATCAAACTCCTTGAAGAGATTGAAGATTACACTGGTATACATCTCGGAAAAGAGGATGACCTTGAATCCATATTCTCTGTGGATGATGAACCTAGTGAAGATACTTTATTCTCTCTTGATATCTATGAAGATAAAGGCAATGATCACTACCAAATTTCAGAACCAGTGATCGAAGCCCGAGAGGAGATCAACGCTCTCGTAGTCGTTCCTCTAGTAGAACTCAAACTCTATTCATCCAAATGGGATAAACCAACTCGAGTTATTGCGTTCATCGATATTGGAGCTGTTTCCTCACTCATAAATCCCGTTGTTCTCCCTGAAGATCAATAGGTGCCACACTTTAAGGATTTTACACTGCATCAAATAGAATCTTGACTACCACCGCCATCACAAAGCATCTGGTCACAATAGAGTTCTTTCCAGGGTTGAAGTACAGAACACAGCTGATAGGGTCTGATGTACCAGGAAAAGATCTTATTGTTGGATTCGACATTTTTACAGAAACCTTAGAGATCAACTCTAGATCAAGGCTAACAGGATAGCTTTTAAGAAGCAGTTTAAACCTTATTCTGAGATTCCAAGGCAATTCCAAATCACCAACGACGAACAAATCAAAGAGATTGAGCAAAATTTCATTGAGCATTCATGTGTTGAATCCCACAAGGATTTCATAAAGAAAAGGAAAAGCCCGTTATGAAAAAACGAAGAGTTTTTTATCAAGGTCCCATTCAAGAAGAATGAAAACATCAATCCAACAAAATCCAGTCATTCAGGCATAAATCCAGATCATCTTCAGCTTGCAAAGAAAGAATGCGAAGAACTTTTAGAATTTGATCTAATAGAGCCATCGGATTCACAATGGGCATGCGAATCATTTTATGTCAACAAAAGAGCTGAGCAGACAAGAGGAAAGCTCAGGTTAGTCATTAACTACCAGCCACTTAACCATTTCCTCCAAGATGATAAATTCCCTATCCCAAATAAACTCACTCTTTTCTCCACTTAGCCAAGGCCAAATATTTTTCCAAGTTTGATTTTAAATCTGGATTTTGGCAATTGGGAATCCACCGTGAAGAAATACCCAAAACGGGATTTTGCATCCCCGATCATCACTTCTAATGGAAAGTCATGCCCTTCGGGTTGAAAACTGCACCCTCTTTGTTCCAAAAAGCCATGATAAAAATATTCCAGCCCATCCTCCATACCCCTTTAGTTTACATTGATGACATCGTGTTATTTAGTGATACATTGGAGGAACATGTCAACTTGCTTCGTCAGTTTGAGGCGTTGATAACTCACTATAGGATCATGCTTTCAGCAAAAAAGATGGTTCTTGCCCAAAAAGAGATTTATTTTCTTGGAATGCATTTTGTTCGAGGTGCATACAGTCCAGGACCACATATATGTCAAGAACTACTCAAATTTCCACATACCAACCTCACAATAAAACAGATCCAACAGTTCTTGGGTATAGTAAATTATGTGAGAGATTTCATCCCAAATATCTCTACATACATTTCTCCACTCACAGAGATGCTCAAGAAAAATGCTCCATCATGAGGAAGAAGCAAGATGAAGCAGTCAGGGAAATAAAGGAGATTTCTAAAAATGTCAAGTCCCTCTATATCCCTTCAGACGGTAAGAAGATACTGCAAACTGATGCCAGTAATGAATATTGGAGTGCCGTTCTATTTGAAGAAAAAGATGGCCGAAGAAAAATATGTGGATATGCCAGCGGAAAATTCAAAGAGGATGAGCAACATTACCACTCCACCTTCAAGGAAATCCTTCCAGTAAAGAATGGAATCAAGAAATTCAATTTTTTCCTGATTCACACAGAGTTTCTGATAGAAATGGATATGAAGGCCTTCCCAAAGATGATCCAGATAAATGCAAAAATTATTCCCAATCCTCAAATTCTCAGATGGGCCCAATGGTTCTCTCCATACAAGATTCAAGTCAGGCACCTGAAAAGGAAAGGATAATATTCTCGCTGATTTTCTGTCTCGACGGGAAGAATTCTCAAAGAGATTTTCCCCAGCAAAACTAAAGTCAAATCAAAAGCTAATCAGGCACATCTTCATGCTTTCAAATATACCTGGAACAAGTTCATTGAAGCCAGCAGATCATCCACCGAAGTTGTTCAACCTCATGGATCCCTTTGATCCGTAAATTATTATGAAAAGAAGAACTTATTATGAGCTCCAAGTTTTCCGGCAACATGGAGGATCAATTCTCAAGCCATATGGGGTCAATCCAGAATATCCGTTCTGCCATATATTCATAGCTCAAGCCAAGGATTTTCCACAAGAACTATTATGGTTTTTCTGGTACATATGCCATCAGTATTATATTTTTATGGAATTCAAATGCAACGTCTTCAAGGATTTTGATAACATTGAACCAGCTCTTAAAGTATTTTTACTATGGTTCAAGCCTAGAAGATATTGGATAAAATGTTTCTACGATTCCTACACAACAAAGGTATTCATGTTCCATAGGCCCGTGAAGATTATTAATGGAAATGTCCATGCGCAAGCAGAGGCATCATTCTGGTGGAAATTTCCCGTGTCCATTTTGTCCATGGAAGAAGAATATAGCGAAGCACAAAAGAATCCTCTTCCAGCAAAACAGGTGCATCCCGAGAGAGATATAGCCAAAAGATTGGGCAAGCTGGAATTATACCAGCACTCATCCTCACTGGGAAAAAGTCCGGGAAGCAGCAAAAGAATATCAAACCTCATACGAAGTCACCCGAGAAAAGATCACTCACGACATCTCCAGATTAAGGTTGCGGATTACATCTCTCAATCCAAAGGAGAAGAACACAACGAAGAAGGACCGTCAAGCTCCAGGCGTTACCACACAAGGTCTTTGAGAAGATGCCTAGAAGACAACCCTAGAATCAATGAAGGATAATTATCTAAATCCCTGCTAATCCCCCCCATAATCCTTCCTTACCTACCAAAAAACAATCAAAAATCATCTACCCATGCCAAGACAAATTTCCATATCTTTCAATACTATCTGGGCCCTACTTCCACTTGCTTTAACTTGCTTTCACATGTTTCCACATGCTTCGTCACATGCAACACCCTACTTTCACAGGTCGTCACATGCTCCCGCATAATTTCACATGTTATACCATGTATATTTCACCCTTTTTACATGTTTTCAGGAGCTTTTTAGTTGTTTTGCCTATAGTCCTTCACATGCCAAGAAGGACCCACTTGTAGATAAGTTTGCCATGTAAGATAGGTTTATTTTATAATGTAAGTTTGTCTTGTAGTAACCTCCTAGTCCTATATAAAGGAGGCCTTGTAGTAGTTGTAATCTATCTTGTAACCTTTGTAAATCTTTTGTGATATATTACATATGAGTGCTTTCTAAATTTCCCTCTTGTTCTTTCTTTCGAATGGATGGAAAGGTCGGGTCCATGGAAAATAGAGTAAGAATACTCTAAAAAAGTTAGCTTATTGTAGTACGAAAGTTTTTTGAGTTATAAACAGCTAACGTTGGTTATAGCAAAAAAGTTTTCTGAGTTGTGTAGCTTGGCAAGCCGTCCCTTATGGGTTGTTGAAGCCAGCCCCTTTGTAGGAAATCTTTTGCGACTATAAGAAAATTAACTGTTTGTGTAGCTTGGCAAGCCGTCCCGTATGGGTTGTTGAAGCCCGCCCCTTTGTAGGGAAACTTTCGTATCTATGGCTTAGTTTGCTTTCTTGGAGTCTCTTGCTCTGTTCTTATATGGCCCTGGGGGTACCAAACCGGGTGAATATGTTCTTCTTCAAGAATGCGATCACACTCCTTGCTTCATCGTTGGGCAAGGCGATTGCCTCGACCCATTTGGAGACGTAGTCCACAGCCACCAAGATGTAGGTCATGCCATAAGAGCTCACGAAAGGGCCCATGAAGTCTATCCCCCACACATCAAAGATCTCGACCTCCATTTGTCGCGCCCCCTTTTTCTTGCGAAATCGAGTTTATGACATTTGGGAGGACAACTCATTCCTTTTGGGAATTGGGTTTGATTTAAAGAGTCGCCACCTAATGATTAGGGTGCATTAGGACACCAAGGCGATTTGATTTGAGTAACCAGAGATTGGGTAAGTGCTTGAAATTATTCTAAGGGGAAGGTGTTAGGCACCCCTTAGAATCCACTAGTGTGGTTCCCGGCCATACTATTATTGTGAATTTGGGTACAATTAGCATCTAGACAAATAAGGCTCAAATAAGAGGGGATTTTATCACATAAAGGTTTGAAAGTAAGCAAGGTTTGAAAGAACAATTAGGAAAGCTGATTTCTTTTTAAAAAAAAAAGAGTTAAAATGCTGAAAAGAAAGACATAAAGAATAAAGGGAGGGGGGTCCTAGGTTTATTAATAATATGGATCACCCCACACAATTCCCGGTAATCACTCCTCAATGAGGGATTACACGTGACATCGCGTGGTCATCATATCCATATCTACCCTTCCCCACCCCGTTAAGGTATTAAAGCGCGGAATGGTTTCGCTTACCTATTGCATGCTACTACCCGTCCCAATCCTGTCAGTCTCAGGGGCATTTAGGACTACTAATACTAAGGGAGGTAGGGATGTTAGGCTTATTTGTGGTTTTAAAGGCAAAAAATTCTAAGGCGACATACAAAACATGTATAGCAAATTGGGAGGAAAGCACATAACAAGCAAAGGCTCAGATATACCCCCTTTAAACAAAAGAAGCGCATAATTAGCATGACTTACACATACTAATTAGGGTCTGAATAAAAGTTAAACATGCGAGGACTTAAAGGTTGAGGCAGACTGATTTATTACATAATTCAGATAAGAAGCCCGAATCAGGCATGCCTGCTGGTTGTAGCTATTAACAAAAATAGATTTAATTTTACCCTAAGGCTTGCCTAAGTGTTGAGATGAGGTCCTATAGGCATGATATCTACTGAATTCAAAAATAGTAAAGCTTGAAATAAATTGTTTGAATGCATACTCGTTATGCTAAGTGTGGGAATCAGATTATTAAAAGAGAGGCCAGATTTAAACGAACTGATTATTAGCTCTGCAACTGACAGCACCCTTATTACTGATTTTATATCCATATGTGAATGAAACGGCTCAGATTCGATTAAGAGTTCCTATAGACATGCTTTCTATGCGTAGTTGATTTTGAACGTGGTGTAGAATGCAGTAGACCTGTTTTAAAACTTATGCACATGATATCTAGGTGCTGAACTGTTTGAAAACCTACGAACATGGTATCTAAATGCAGAAATTGTTTTTAAAACTATAGGCATGATTTCTAAATGCAGAAATTGTTTGAAACCTATGAAGATGATACCTAAATGCAGAAATTGTTTGAAACCTATGAACATGATATCTAAAATATAGAATTTATTTTAAGAACCTATAGGCATGATTTCTATATGCAGAAATTGTTTGAAGCCTATGAGCATGATATCTAAATGCAGAAATTATTTGAAACCTATAGGCATTATTTCTACCCTTTTTGCATACATAGTTACCCACCCTTTTCACTAGCCATCCCCAAGAGTTTATTACAAATTATTACAGCCCAGATTAAAGTAAAAAAAAATACATCAGAAAAATATAAATAAAAATACAACCAAGGAGAGCCTGATTCAGCTTCATGTCTGAAATATGAGGTAACCAACTCCATGAGATCATGATCCAAAGCCTTTCTCCCACTTGAGTGTGTCAAATTTCCCTAAGAGACTCAAAGGGACTCCGGGCAATGCTCACACCCAAATGTATTATCAGATTGGGACAAGTGCAGTATGGAAGGTCCACCCCTCAAGTGTCCAAGTTCATAGGGAGCTCAAACGGTCCCAAGGCAAGGCTCACAAGAGGAGGGCAGAACTTTAAGACTAAGAAGGTGTGCAAGTGCAGAATAGGGTGCTAAAAGGGAAAAGGAAGGGGGAATCAATTACAAATAAGCACACAAGGGGATTCAGGGGAATAAGGGATTGTAAAGAGCCTGTCGTTTAGGCAAAAAGCCAGACTTTGGGCATGCCCAGCAATGGGAAATTCTGGCACACCTATAAGCCTGCCAGAACACATATTGTTAGAGGCTAGGATCCCCAGGGGATCAAGTTCAATTCATGGACAATAACTTGCATACTGCCATGCCTCAAACTATAGCTTAAACACATAGGGGGCAGGGGTTTGGGATTCATGATAGAACGGGCAGAAAGAAATCAATAAGCTATAATGCTTGTTGAACTATACATAAGCAGTAAACAGGGATACAAAAACAGTAAATAAACATATTGTTGTAGTGCTGAAAATTAAATCAAGGCATACCAGTTTCAAAGAAACAAATAGAGAGCAAGCAACAGGTCTTGTAACAGGCCACAGTGTAAGCAAACAAAAGAGAATACTTTTTTTTGAGTATAAGTGTAAGTTCAAAAAAGACTGTGTCTGATTTTCTGTGATTGTCAATGAAAGGGTCGTGAATTTATAGTGTGAAGAACAGACAGAAACAAGGTAAGAAAATAATTAAGGAACTGAATATCAATTAAAAAATCAATCAATACAAGACTTCCTTTAATTAAGGAATTCAGATTCAAACGGTAAAACTATTTAAGGAAAGAAATCAACTAAATATCTTGTGCAAAGTAGGAAATTAGAGGTAAATACATAGGGGTTTTAATTAAGGGAAGAATTTTGAAATGCACGGTTTAAAACAAACAAGGTAAGGATCCATCAGTATTCAGTAAATTAAGGGGGTTAGAGATTTTGTTAGCATTGGTCCACGATTGAACCAAGTCAGAAAAACTAAGGAAGACTTTTGACTCAAATCGAGTAACAGGGAAGTCAGCAAACATGGAAAGAAAATCAATCAAACTTATTCAAAGAAAGTCAGAAACCAATCACAATTGAAAGCCATTTAGAAGGAAAGTTTAGTACATATAAAGAGTACACAAGTATCAGGCATGCGAGGCTGAATTTAGGACAAAGTGAAAGTGTCATGCAATTGCAAAATAAGTAAGTAGTAGACTATAGGAATATGGTAATTCAGCGATAGCATGCGAAAAGGGGTCAAGTAAAGGTCTTATAGAGTTTAGCAAAAGTCAGAATCATATGAAGAAACAAAATTAAAGCAATGATTTTGAAACTTAATGAAGCAGTAGATGAAACAACTTCTAAGAACTCAAATAAGTCCAAAAGATTAGGGTTTATGAAATCAAGCAAGTTCAGAGATGAAGCACAAGCAAGTCATATAGCCAATGGTCTCAAAACTCGGATGAACCCCCAAATTTAGGGTTCTTGCCATTAACCGAGTGCAGAGACGAAAGGGCAAGTGATTAATGAAAAAGATACTAATTGAAACAGGTTCAGAGGTCTCAAAAAGGAACTGAGACCTTTAGCATGCTCTCTTAGTAGTAGGAATTCATGATAAGCATAGTAAAAGAACAGCATGCGAAACCAGTAGAAGAACTAGTAGAAGAAACAAATAAGAACATGGTGAACAACTTAACAAGAACACAGTGGGAGAAACCAAGGTAGACGAAACACACAAATAACACAGTAGAAGCAACTGATAAGAACATGGTAGAAGAACTTAACAAGAACACAGTAGGAGAAACATAATAGAAGAAACACACAAGAGAAAAGAAAATCAGAGAAGCACACAAGAGAAAAAGAAAATCAGAGAAACATAACTCAAAAACCCTAGGTCGGAAAAATAAAGGCTTTGAAAGCGATGGTTTTTT